>NW_010520016.1:11258-13906 GCF_000687285.1 Phaethon lepturus
GTGCAGAGTGCCCAGAGATAGCTGTGGAGGTTGCCAGAGTCCCATATAGCTACCAGTAACCTCCGTGAGCTTTTCCACTTGAAGGGTGGCAAAGTGGTGAAAGTTATGCAGAGTTTGAGAACATTTTAGCTGGGAAAATCTGAAGGCTTTACTCCCACAAAATTGGAGCACCAAATCTGTAATTTAAATCTGTAATTTAATCTGACATGTATCTGATTTTCATTCCTAATCAAGCAACAGAAATGCAAGTGCCTTTTTTCTTTTCTGTATCCATTATCCATGAGGAAATTGAGAAGGGCCAATCTCATGGAAAATTATCTTGCAAACTATGCCGATGGACTTGTAATTAAAGCGTGGTAATCTCCATGGTCTCTTTTTCAGCCCAGGCCAGAGGATACAGCTCCTCTAATGCACCACTCTCCTACCTAGGGCACAGGAGCAAACACAATATTTACATTTAGCAGTGGCTGACAGTATTGCTGCTTGTGGCTGCACTGCAGTTATCTTTAGACTTTGTAGCAGAAGTGACCTACCTAATATCCCAGACATCCTTCCTTAAGGGTAGGGTAGACCTGGATGTCTCTGAAATAAAATAATCACGTGTATTATCTAATTCTGCAGGCAGCTGAAGGGAGTAAATTTGTACCTCCCAAAATGTTCTTCTCTATGTAGGCTGGGCTATGTTGACAGGAACTACTAAAAGGTACAATGTGATGCAGTTATGGCGTAGCTGTGTGAAGTAACATCACAAAATGCTTTAGAACAGCAAGTGAAATAGTTAAAATTTTAAAGGAAATCCTTACTTCAGTTACTTAGAGACTTAGCTAAACTTTGATTTTTCATTGTAAAAATATGCTCTAAAATCTTTAATAACTTCAAAAGGTTGAGGACTTCAGTTTTACAGCAGCAACATGCTGACTGAGCCTTTCCTCAGGACAAGTTCAAAAGCAAGAGCACAACTTACTTTGATGAAACACATCTTCTTAATTATGTTATGGTTCTGGAGAAGTCTGCATTGCTTTGATAACTGCAAGTGGCAAATTTTACCCTTCCATTCCTCCATCATCCTATACAAAATAATCACTGTCTCCAAATAGCTTATGAGTTAATAAATTATCTCCTACGTTGCATGGCCTTGCCTCTGATTTCTGATTAGAAGATCAAGATTTTCAGTATACTGGTGGAAAGCTTTCCATTCCTACACATTCTGGCAGAAAACGGGAAAAGAAAACAGCTCTTCCTAGGTGTTGTGTACTTGGGTCAACCACTTCAAATTTCTGAAACCTGTAAATTATAAAACGTATTTTTGTTTCATTTAATAGCTAACAACTATGCTCAAGTCTAGCAGGTCATGGCTATATTCACCAACAGGCAACGAAGTACATCTAGATGAGAAGGGAGAAACTGAAGCCTGCTGAGAACAAGAGAACAGAAGACTGCCATAATGCAATTTAATGCCCTTTACTGGGACTAAATATCTGCCCAGGGGCTGCCTGCTTTTATAATCCTTAAAAAAACACACAAAATACTCCACTTTTTATGATTGTGGGTTAGGCAAGAGGAGATGCTGCTAAACTGTTGATCTCTTCCTTACTACAGGTCATCTGCAGGTGAGACTGAACACAATGACAGGCTTTAGACAAACTGGATTGGGCCCAAATCCTGCCAGCTGTGCCAGAGGAGAAAGGATGCGAAGCATCACAGATCCTCATGTATTAGCACACATCTGTCTAGGGTGTCATCTGTTGTGGTGACAATGGCCTGAACTGTCCACACGGGACCTTGTCACTACCTTCCCTGGCCCTAGCCTGTTATGGTGTTTCTACCTACCCTGTCTCCAGTCCATTCCCTCCTTGTTTTCATTCCTTCCCTTCTAAATTCTATTCTGTTCTTCTATTTTCTTCAGTCTTCTGTTACTATACTTTTTTCCGTCTCCCTGTCACCATCAAGTCTTTCTGACTTGCTGTCTTTCCCAGTTCATCCCAGCTCCTTTCTTCAGTGTCAAAGCTGCAGAAACAAGAGGAGGAGTTTCTCTTTTCTTGTTTCTCAAGCACGGTGTTAAATTACTCATGACAATTGTGCAATTACAGAAAAAAAGTTTGTTTAGTTCAGGCTAGAAATTGCATATTCAAAACATTTTACCGTCAGGCTGCACCAAAAGCCTCAACTGTTCACATGGGAACTGAAATTTTGGAAGCTTAGATATTAACCAAATTTGGGAGGCTTTTCACACCATGACACTGCAGTCATACTTTCCCTCTGCCAAATTTCAATTTCTTACTCTCAAGCTTTGAAGGTGTTAAAAATTTTAAATGAAATTTTCGTTTTTTTTTAATAATAAATCATTATTCACTTACACCTTTCTTGAAATTGGCTCATACGTTTAAGCTGATACTTTCCAAAGTCTTTCAGCCTGAGGCAAGCACCCAGCAGCACAGGAAATTCCTAGGAATGGTCAACACTGGCAAAGTTATAAGCAACTAAATATAGGTCTTATTGTGGAAGACTTTGAGTATGCTAACTGTAAGAGGTACTGCCAGCTCCATGTGTAAGAGGCAGAACAGAGAGCCTGGCTTTCCTCAGAGCTACCTGGGCAAAGACCTGCTCATGTCCTGAGGCAGTTCACATGTACACTCTTTCTGGGCACA
>NW_010520016.1:13937-14618 GCF_000687285.1 Phaethon lepturus
AGAGAGAGGGGAGAAAACACTCCTCAAAAAGCCACGACAGGATTGAAAGACTTGCTGTGTAGCCCCTGTACTCTCAGAGCAATAAGCAAAAATGGTAGGGTGAGACTGTGGTTTATATCCTCTTTACAGATCCCAGAGATTACTGTCTCTAGCTGCTCATCACCACCTCTTTTGCAGTTCATAATCTCTGTTGATTTGCCAATGGCAGACACAAGTGGTGGGTTAGATCAGTTGGCTCACTTATATATCAAATATGAAGGTGTCGTGGTTTAGCCCCAGCCAGCAACTAAGCCCCACACAGCCGCTCGCTCAGTCCCCCATGGCGGGATGGTGGCGAGAATTGGAAGAGTAAAAGTGAGAAAACTCACGATTTGAGATAAAAACAGTTTAATAGGGAAAGCGAAAGCCACACACACAAGCAAGGCAAAACAAGGAATCCATTCACCATATCCCATCAGCAGGCAGGTGTTCAGCCATCTCCAGGAAAGCAGGGCTCCCTCATGCCTAACGGTTATTTGGGAAGATTAAGCACTACCACATTCTTAACCTCAGCTCTCCAGCACCAAATCAATATAATTTTCTGATTAGCCCTGTATTGATTTACCTTAATCTAAGTGTAATGTTTCTCCCTGGTAACAGTAATCCCTCAGGAATGCAATGGTTTCATTCATTACAGCTGAA
>NW_010520016.1:14640-32934 GCF_000687285.1 Phaethon lepturus
CAGATGACATAATAATCTTCATTACCTTCTTTTTGTTGTTTTTTTGTGGCATGGCTACAGTTCACAGGTAGTGTATGAGCTGTTTCTCCATGAGGAACATGCCTTACTGCTTTACTTTGAACTTAGAGGCATCATTAAGAAGATTAGTTAATTAACTTAAAACTTAGTATGTAGATACCTGTAATTTTTACGTTTGTGGCATGAACAATTTTCAGTTTTTTAGTATTCATGATCTAAATGAAAGTAATTTCTAGCAAAAGATGAGTATGGTATGTCATTATGGACAGGGGATTACTGCATAAGAGTATATTTTTGCCTTCTAGAAGTTGGTCTCTTGAGAAAAAAATTCTCTCAAGCCTAATTGAAACCTAGTTATGCTATGTCTGTAAAGAAGGTGGCAATGACTCAATAAGACTTTTTACTTTGTCGTGGAGTTTTACCAGGTGTGCCCTGCTTACGTATAAAAGACTTTCTGTGATCCCTGTTAGCCCTGTAAACATCACCTAAGGTCTGAAAGCCACGGTGGGTACTTTCCTTTTCAACCCTACTGCTGTTTGTAAGAACACCACAGACTAAATTATGCCATAATTTAAATTGTTCGCCCTCATTTCTTTCTTTCTTAAAAGACATCTTTGGATAAACTTGTCCAAATCTATTAGTTTTCAGCAGGATTTGCACAGGTGTAACCGAGGACAGTCTGGTCTGCAGCAGTTTACTGCAGGTGGCAGCCATGAACACGTGCATAATCAACACAGGACCTGAACATCTGTCTTTTACCATTCTTCACTGAATAGAAGTTAATTTTCAGTATCACAAAATGATATGCTTGTCACTGCTTCAATACAATTGAATTGGTTCAATCAAATGGAATAAACACTCAGTCACCATAGCCAGAAAGATTCTCTTACTTGTCTAGATCAATTCCCTGCCAGTAGAAGATTGCTATATACTGACTCTGGTCTTTTGGCTAGTCCAGTTTTAAATTCTCCAAGCAACAAGGCATCCATTGTTGATATTTAAAGACTATTTCATTTTAATAGCTTCTTCCAGGGAGAATTTGCAGCTTCCCTATTTTTTAACTTTACATTAGCTAAACATGTTACAGGGAGTAACGAACTAAAGACATTTCATTCTGTGTTCTTAGCTCAAATTACTCTTAAAGCACAGCAGTTTGATGTCCCTGGGTGCTTACAGGAATCAAACCTCTTTAAGAGGTATGCAACACCTACAAACTGTATTTGGCTATGTTTTATTCTCTTTAACCCCATTTAGTGTATTCACTTAAAATATACCTTGCTGAGAAAATGACTTTTGATCCAAGACTGGCTTAGCAACTTTTGGGACTGCCTAATCAGGCAGCTTAAGATGCGTTTTGAGTTAAACCCAAGTGATGCAATTATGCTATAGGTGCCTGACTTCATACCTGGGAAATAATGAGTATTTCAAATACAGTTACTGTTCAGAGGCTGGTTTATGCTGCGCAGATTTTGATGGGAGAAGGAGAAGGTGGTGGTAATTCATGCGTGCAGAATCAGCTGTGCTAGAGGAGGGCTCAACACCTTTGTGACTGTGGCAGCTGTGTAGCTATTTCTGTGAGAGGGTTTTTTTTGGGAGAGGAGGTTTAGATTCTGCCTGCCTAGTTAAGAAGTTCTTCCAGCAGTGGCTGCCTGGAGGGGGGTGCTTTTGTCTTGCCCTGGCTCTATTTCTCTGTAGTTGTTTAAGAATAATAAATTAGACAAATCTGAATATAGAGTTACAGGTAAGACTGAGAATGATTTTGTCTTTTGCTATTGTGGGAGGTGATACATGTGTGTACATATTTCATGTTTTGGGGTGAAATCCCTGGAGGTATTACCAACTTCTAGAGAGCACTGGCAGCATGTTGGCCTGGGTGTCCCCATCTTCCTTGGGGTTCACCAATTGGTGTCTGCCTGGGCCCCTCTCCCACTCATCTGAGGTTCTCCTGAGGTGTAGGCAAGTATGTTTGTCACTGTCTCCTCTCTTTAGTTTTACCTAGCTGAGCAGTCCTGACAGCAGCTTAGAGATGTTGCCTAAACCTTGGCAGAGATAGCTAACGGGGTTACTCGAGGCACCAACTGGCTTTGTCTGGGCTGTGTGCTTCTTTTAGCTTTTGCTGGCCTTGGCCCAGGGAAATGTTGTGGGTACGTTTGGCTGCTGCAACTTGCTTGGTCTGTCTACAGTGAGGGCGAGCTAGAGCTTAACCCTAGAGTTGAGGTGAATCTTATTACTAAGGTCTACATTAATCTCTCTGACAAGTGTGCTGTATACCTCAGTGCATTTCTACTGGATCCAAATGAATTATTTTTCCTATGGACAGTAATATGCTTTAAATATAGCAAGCACCTACACAGGGCATGAAGAGACAAGCAGGAACTCCTACCAGCATGCTTCAGCTATGTATTGGTGGGACAGTTCTTACAAGAAAAGATAGCTCAGCAAATAGGAAAGAAAGAATGTTTTGCTAATCCTGTATTGGCTCTGTCTACCCTTATTATACATATAAGGTTGTGTAAGTAATAAATAGGGAGCAAGTAAGTTGTAAGATGGCAGAAAGCCAGTCAATAATTTCCAATCATCACATTATGCTTGACAGTATCTTTAGAAACTGCTTCTGTTATGATGGGGATGAAGGGAAACTTTCTAGCAGCTGGTAGATACTGTGCTTGCTTTTAGAGGTCTCATAAGATGATACTAGGTTTGAAAGATAAATATCAGATTTACTTGTTCCTTTTTTTTTAAAAAAAAAAAAAAAAAGCCAAACAAGTAAATCTGAAAAATGTGGTAGTTAGTTTGAGAGTGATTTGGGAACAAAGCATGTGGTAGAAAACCATTTGTTAGGCTTCAAAGAAGCAGAAAATCAATTTTCCTCCTACAAGGGTGGTGGTTATCTCTGGTGTGCATACTTACTGCCCATGTCAGTCCATCATTTCTGTGGCCTCTTGGTTAAAGATATTATCTTCTTTAATAAAATTTAGTTCATTTTCCCAAATGATCTCAAAGTCAATTGCTATTTAAAATACACACTAAATGCAGTTCTCCTTTATGTTAAAGAAGATTGATCTCATTCCACTAGTGTAAAAGGTCTACCAATGAGAATATTTTATGGACTGTATAGAGAAACAAAGATCAGTAAATCCAAAAGGCATATCTTTTGCCTTTCGTCTCTGCTCCCATCAGCTACTTTCTCTCAGTGACCCCCCCTTTAGAATAATATCCTTTTTAACATACAAAAAGTTTCCTCTTTTTTTTTTTTCTGCAAAAACAATTTGAAAACCCGTCAGCACTGCAAATTTTTCCAGTCTTAATAGCAATATAGCTTTTCTAAAATCAGTTTCATTAGGCCTCTGGTTCTTTGCCTAAGGGTATGTATGTAAGCTTACCTTTAGTAAAATGCTGTAAAAAAATTTTTTTTAAACAATGTGAAAAACAATAATTTCCCTTCCCAATGAAATGAGGTGACTTCAGGAATAGACTACAACAACTATTTAATAGAGTTCAGCAGTACTGAAAATCTGTAGATCAGATCAACATTAAACTGGTAAAGAGGCTTAAACAGATACAATAAAATTTCAAAAGCTTGTATTCGACCAACAAATGGGTGAACATTCCTATTATCAGGATGAAAAGCATTGGATTTTAACTAAAGAAGTCTAAATGTAAAGATAGGTGAAATCCTAGTGTCTTCGAAGCTAATTGCCCTATTCTTAAAGGCTTTGCTGTGATCAGGGTCTCATCCAGCTCTTAAACAGCATTGAGCTTAGGGGGTGGGGGAGAGGTGCTTCAAACTGATTGTTGATATGTGATTTACTGAAGTGAAATAGTGGGTTCAGTTAAAAGACTGGACCCTTTATGACTCAAATCCTCCAGCAGCAAGTTCCTGCCTGGTTTTGCTTCCTGAGATCTGATCTTGGCTGGTTACTGTTCCGCCTGTGATGCTTGTTTGTTGGTTGTTCAACAGGATGGAGACATTGGGTATGGAACTATTTAGAAGTTAAACTGTGAAATGTAAGGAAAACTCAGCCTGTATCATAGAATCATTTAGGTTGGAAAAGACTCTTAAGATCATCAAGTCCAACCATTAACCTAACACTGCCAGGTCCACCACTAAACCACGTCCCCAAGCACCACATCTACATCTCTTAAATACCTGCAAGGATGGTGACTCAACCACTTCCCTGGGCAGCCTGTTACAATGCGTGACAACCCTTTCAGTGAAGAAATTTTTCGTAATATCCAATCTAAACCTCCCTAGGCGCAACTTGAGGCCATTTCCTCTTTTCATATCGCTTGTTACTCGGGAAAAGTGACGGACACTTCTTCATCGGTATTGCAGGGATTGTGTACTATGGTATGAGACTGAGATCAAATCGTAGTGCCATATGAATATATAATTTTAATGTGCAAGCAGAAAGAAACATATTCATTGTGACAATTTTACTGGAATATTTATCATTATGAAGTTGGAAAACCACATTCTGCCTTGCAGTATTGATCTTACTGAAATGAGCTGCACATTTTCCTATTAATCCACCTCCTCTTCAAGAATATGCCTAATGAAGTTTACAGGAATCCCATGGCAAGGTTTATTGGAGAACACAATACTCTTGTTTTGTTTCAGGCATCAGGTTTGTTTTGTATGAAATACCAGGTTTCTGGCTTATTTTTGGTAAACAGAGAATTGAAGAAGGAAATGAGGAAATGGCTCTCCTGCATATCAAACTGACTTAAAATACAACAGAGTAAATATGCATTTAAATACTTTGGTGATTAACCCTCTTTATAATCTGTGACAGCATAATCTCACAAGATAATTGTGCAATGACTTTACTAGTTTCTAGATTGGTAAATTTACCCTGAAGACACAGCACACATTTGCAGTAAGAGCTGAGTCAGCAGCTGCCCAACTTGAAAGGCAGCGTGAACAATTCAGCATATTTTTATCAACACAAACTGGTTGAAGAAACATCATGATCTTCCCAGAATTACTTATTTGTCCAAATCAACTAGCCCTTTTGCCTTGCTCTTTCCTCTGTCACACCTCTCGGTGTAGATTAGCAGTCGTGGAGACAGGCACCACATGCCAGGTCTGTGTTTGTGCAGCACTGGTATGGCTCCATACCAGTGAGGGATACTCCTTGACATTATTCCAATTAAAAAAAATGCTGGTAGTTATATAAACAGTCAGACTGTGGAGATTGCTGTTGGGTTTTCCAGTACTAATTTTGACTTCTCAGAATTTGGTAACTCATTGGCTGAGAAAGAAAAATTGGTATTGCAATAAGTCCTTGGGTAAGCATATGTTTGTGTAAAACTCTGTAGTTCATTAATTCATTTGCTTGTCAGTCACCTCTAGGAACAATTATTTTTAAAACAAGGTGGGTAACTATTTATACAGTTTTGTTTATCTTCAGCTTTTTGTCCTATCCTTAAAGGGTATCACTACACCACTACTTGCACTACACCATGGCCAACGCCTACTGGAAGAGTGCTTCTAAAAAACACAGCATAGGCACACTTTCTCACTCTGTCTGTTAAAACCTTGTTTTTCCACACCCTTCTCCTTCATTTATCTTTGTTTCTGGTTTTGTTGCTGCGGTGTGTTCCTCCTTGGGTTCCCGCCCTGCCACCTCTCTCCTCATCCTGCTGAGTGAGATGGCCCCAAGCTGTGGTGGTGCCATGTTGCTCTTTCCCTAGAAAAGTCTAGTTACACGCACAGATACACACAGATATCGTGGTGAAGGGCATTGCATAAAACTACAGGAAACTGCTAAAACTGATGATCTAAGACAATTGGTGACAAAGTTACCAGGAGTGTTGAGGGGTGTCTCTGTGGCCTGGTTAAGCCTAGCAGTGTCAGGGCTGCCTCCAACCTGTGGCAGGTGCAGGGGACACGCTGAGGGAAGGAGCAGGGGGTGGGATGGCCTGGAGAAGGCGGGAAGGGAGAATCAGAGGAAATGTCCCTGCTGGTGTTTGGCGGTCCGTTCACACTTGTCTGGCTCATCTGTAGAGCTGTGCGCCTCAGGGATGGCGGTCACGCAGTGCCTTCCCTTGTGCTGTTGTTTAAGATGGCCGTTGCTGTGGAAACTGCCTGCCAGCCTGCGAGTTACATGCTGCCTAAACTGGCCGCCTGTGACATGTCTCAGGGTGAGCAGAGAGTGGTCTGGCAGCACAACTCCCCAGGGGACATGTGCTGCGAGTAGGTATGAGGCCTGAAATGGAGGTCTCATCTCCTGAGCAGGGTCCTTCTTGTCACTTCTGTGACAGCCTCAACAAAGCACCATGGCTGAAGAGGAAATCTGAGGAGGGTAATGGGCTGAACTCCTTTGAGAGCATTGACATGCGAAGCTGGCAGTATAAGTTTATCTTGGCTTTCTGTTTGGAGATGTCCTTTAGATATTTGGGGTTTTTTAAGTGTATAGAATATACACATTGTGCAGGTGAACGCAGCACCGAAATCCGTACCTCGCTACCCAGGCGCCTGAAGGCCCGCAAGGCCTGCAGGCATGCCTGGGCCCTGCTGCCCGAGCACAGCCATGGGCGTCCTGGGGGCTGTGCACAAACCGCCCTGGTTACCTCACTGGCGTGGCTATTCTTTGCTTAAAGATTGTAAGGTGCTTTGTAGATTTTTGCCTACCATCTTGCTAAAAATAATAAAAATCCTAAAGCAACACACTGAAAGCCGTGCAAAAGTATACAGTGAAGTGGTGCTTTAAACTCATGAATGCTTCATCATCTCTGTATTCAGTGTACAGCTTGGTTGCTTAAGTAGCTATCAGAAAACAAAAATACTCTGGAAAACAATATATTCTTCAGGCACCGTTTCAGATTATATAGGTAATTTAAACTTAACCCCTCAATACTTTAATAAACTTCTCTTTTTTTACATATTGTCACAACATGAACATACCTTTCTGAGTGAAAACAAGATGCCTTTTATTGTCTGTTTCAAGTGAGAGCAGTAGTTTTCTTTGTTTTGAGATCATGTCAAACTGTTAGTATATCTAACTGCTTTGTTCCCTGGCCATGTATACATGTGGTGTTTCTAGTCTGTATTTTGTTTCCAAACTTGTCTCTCTAATTTTTTTAATATCAAAACATATTGTATATTGAATTAGGTTACATTAAATTACTCTTTGTACCAGGTAAAACTGTTTGAGACATAGTTTGGATGTAACTAAAAAGTTAGGACTACTATTGAGTAAAACTGTGTGACTCCACCAGGTAAAATAAGAGAATAAAATATACTTAATTTCTTATTTTCTTTCTTAATTTCTGCTGGAATGATACTGCTTGTTTCACCAGAGAGAGAATAATTTTTATTACTTCGTGTTAACTCCAGCCACCTTATTTTGATTGCAGGTGCTGGTTTGCAAACAAGGCACCTTTTGTACTTCATATCCTGTGCATGTCATGTTAGTAATCTACCCAGACTCTAGTCTTAGATTTTTGTTGTTCTTCCTTAAGGTGATCTTGGACAGCATTTGTCCAAAGAATGTTGATGATACCAACAAAACTCTCTCTCCTTCTGTTGAAAAATGTCATAGAGTTCTGAGCAGCCAAAACACAAATGGCACTCTTCTCCTTTGGAAATCTGTAAAACAGCACTGACATAACTGAAGCTCTCCTTATTATTACAGGCTGATAATCTTGTCTATACATTTTAGGAGGAATCTTACTGCCTGACCTCATATATCACATGGGAAGATTTCACAGATGGATCCAGCATCATGCCCAGTAACCAAAATGATTGATGATGTCTAATCTTCAGTTTTTTATTTGAAGACATGGTGAGTGTTGGAAGCCTGCTGCATAACTTGATAAGCTGTTATAAAGGTTAATTACACATTATTTTACTTTCTTGAAAATGTGTTTCAGTTTCTGGTCTAAAATTTCCAGCTGCTGTGGCAAGGGGGCAGATTCCTGGACAAAACATGGTCCAGTGGGAACATTTTTGGGGCCAGAATTCATTATATTAATGCATTTCCTCTGGCGTGAAGTCAGGCAGGAGACCTGCGAGAGGCTTGCAGTAGGTAATGTGAACCTGATGAGAAAGGCCACAGGAAGCTGAGATGAAGACTGTAGGTGAGGGGGGTGGTACGAGCAGGGAGCGCTAGATTCAGGATGAGGTCTTTTTAGGATATTTCTCCATCTTAATTTGTACTGTGCGCTTCTGCAGAAACCCATTTGATCATGAAATTTAACACACAATCTAAGACCGGAGCTCTGTAAACTCTGCTGTTCAGACTAGCAGTGCAGATCTGAACAGCTTGAATACTGCATGAGCTAGAATGTGGCTTGAATTGACATTTGTGATGATAATCTCTTAGCAACTTTCTGCAGTGTGATAGGACATAACCTCCTTTGCCAAATGACATGTTATCCTGTTTGCAAATAGACTGGAAAAGGAGTTCCTAGGGAAAAGAAGTAAGAAACTACAGCTAAAAAAGCAAACCTATTGTCTTCAGTCCAGTAACTTGAAAATTACTCTGAAACTGCAACCCTCATTTGAGTGGTGGCAGAATTAGAGGAGCTGAGTAACGCTGCCCAATCGCTTTGCCTGTGCAGACCAGATATAGGCTGAACGCACTTAGGGACGACAGAGAGGGCGCATCACCTTCAACAAGTTAACATGTACTGTGTCCCTCTTTCCTGCTGTGGTTGGTCTGCCCAGGGCTGTTGCTGCTTGTTGTGCAGGGCAGTATCAGCTTACCCACGAGCAGCTCTTCCGTGTAGGAGCAAGAGCCTATCTTGTGCTGAACAAGAGCCTGCAGTAGGCCCTGGTTCGTGGAGTTACCTGAACAAATGTTGCTTTTATCTACATGGCTAGTGTTCAGGAGGTTCCCGCTCTTGCGCTCCCCATCCTATATGAATGCAACTGCAGTGTATACAAGTACTTCCACATTTCTTCTATATTTTTACACAGTGATATATCGGTGTAAGTCTGGCAATGGTTCTGACAGTGGTATGACTCTTCTGGAGAAAAAAATTCTAAACTAATGTTGTTGCTGAGTTGCAGACTTTCAAATGTAGACCAGACCTAAACATTGTACTTGTAAAAGGAAGTAGATTTAAAGGCTCTCCTCAAATTCATTCAAAATGGCTTTAAGATATCTTTTGGTTTTTGCACAAAGGAGATATGGATGCTGTGTAAAAGAAAGCATGGAAGAAAAGAAAGCGATAACATTTGGAAAACGTTAATTTGCTGTTATGTACTACTCAGTTTGAAACTTAACTCTGAGCGTGGTCGAGTGTGAATCTCTTCTGTGGGGACTGCAAACCTGCTGAAGTGTACCCCATGTTTGATGGACGCCCAGAAATTTACTCAATAGCTAGAAAAAGTGACTCTTTTGGAAAATGTTTACATTTAAGCAAACAATGTTGCTGCTTGGAGCATGCACCATCTCATTATTGCCCTACACGCTCTGCTTGTGTTAATATAAAACAGTTCTCCCTCTAAAGTAGTAGTTACTTTGTAGTGGTTTAAAAGACTGTGTAAAATGCAATGCAGTTGTTGTCAAGGCCTTGTGCATCCAAACTTAGAAACACTTTCTGACAGTGCATTTCAAAGTCTACAATTATTTTTTGCTTTAAAAAGATATCACTAAATCCTGTGAAAACAACCTGCCAAGGCATGGAAAATTTGAGGCAAACTTTAAAACAGAAAGCAAAATGCCTTCTGGCGTTTCACTATAAAATAGCTCCTGTTCAGTTTGTGTGCACTTGCAATTCTTGTTGACTCTAACAGGAGTTGGATTTATTTCTATGTCAGGACTTCTATAGTTCAATAGTTTCAAAGATATCAAAGCATATGAAACAATCATATGTGTTTTGAATTTACATGCAGTTTGAAAACTTATTTTCTTCATAGTGCTGCATTTGCATCCAGAAGACTTAAACTTTCAAACAATGAAATTTACAGTCTAGAGATAAGCTTCTGTTTTCCTCCTATCTGTTTAAATAAATATTACTGCTCATTCTCCTGTGAATATATGAGTTCGGTTTCTATAAAAGAAAAATGTCTAGCCTCACTAGGTGGTTACTGAGGTTGACAGCATTTTGAAACCTAAGTTTGAACAAGGACAAGCATATAGCTACAAGGTGCAGACACTTATGCCACTGCATTTTTTTTTTATATGGAAGGTTTCTGAATCTGAAGGTCATATACTAGAATTTTCCTATGTTCCAATGGAAAACCCATTTCTTCCACATATTGTGTCTTTTGCACAGCTCGACAGATACTGAGTCAGACATTTATTGATGTAAGCAAAGTTGCATTCTAAAATGTAGTAGAGCTATTCTGATTTTAACCCAGAAAGGAATTGTCTTGTATTTTCTGGGTGTCTTCTCCCATTTGATTTTCAAATTTTTGGGCAAAGAATACAAAAACAAAACCCAGAATTCTACAACTTTCTCCAGTTTTTCAAAGTACAAGTGAAATGACAGAATTTTCTTTCAAGTGCTAAAGGTGAAAGTAAAGGTATGTATGTATCTCATTCTGAATGTCCTTGAAGTCATACGCTTGTCAAATGTACTGGGGGAAATTCTAGACAGGTGTTGTGCAAGTGACTATGTTTTCTGAAAACTCATGTAGAGATGGAAGCGATCCATCTTTAAAGTTAAATACAGAATGTATACTGCTTTTGAAACATCTGTTAAGATATAGAAGCAATGCTGGTCTCAGCTTCAAAGAGTAGAAAAGGGTAATTGTTGCAAAGAGTGCTATAGTGCAATGTACTTGAACCTGTGATCTCTAATCTAACTGAACTGCAAGTGATCAGAGGAGTCAAAAATATTATCTGTGAAATGTTTGCCAAAAACCTCAAGTGCTGACAGGCTTAGCTGGAATCTGACTCCTGGTGATTGTTAGCACTTGCTGGCAACAACAGATACAAATTGCTAGAAATTGCCAGCCAGCAATTTTAATGCTAAAATCACATGAGCCAAACGTGTTCTGTTTAGCTCAGTGGTAAGTACTGTATTGGTCATGTTTCCAACAAGGAATGAGGACCACAACTCTTCAAAGGCAAGTCGAAGTAACTAGACTTGTCCTTCCCCTCCTCTCCCTTTCCCTTCTCTAACTTTGAGGTTTTAACATAAGTGTCCTGAACAGAAAGCTCATTACTTGCCCATGCTATTTGACAGTGCCTTTTATTTCCCATTTGTTTTGGAAGCTTGTTGGTACAGGAATGGGCAATGACAATTTTAAATATGCTCAGGTGTTTTAATTGAAAGACAGATCATGCTGTAACTTTACCAGCTTTTGAAACTAATAGAAAACTAGCAATGAGTGAGTGGAAAAAAATTAGGCATGTGTTTCAGGTGAACTGTCTTGGACATTTATGTATAGCTTCAGACCACATTCTGTCTCAGGAAATAAATAGAGTCTCTTTCTGGTCAGTATCTGATATAAAGGTTGTAGCAGAATGCAATATTATTTTCCTGAATCTTATTATTCATACGTGATGATTTTTTTCTCTTTTATATAGCTCTCTAGATACTGCAGTTAACACAGCTCTTAAAGCGCTCCTCATCTTTGCTGTGCTCCTTCACTCTTCATTGTTCTTGAATTCTGTAGTTTAGTGACAGTTCTACCTTCAGTGATTTGTAGCTGCTATAAGGAAAAAGTACTTCATGCTTTGTTCAGCACAACTGTAACACATAGGAATCATTTTTGTCTGTGTACCGTTCCTTGATACCTTAACTGCACGGTGCCTGAACTTTCAAGAATTTTGTGAAAATACAGAACATGTAGTCATCGCCTTTGTAAAGTAGATTTGTACATGACCGTATTGTTCTTCGCCTTTGCCCTGCTGGTTACCCATCCCCTGTCATGATCCTCTTTCCCAACTCCTTCTCCTGTTTCTTTCAATTTTCCCCTTCTCACAAATCCTTATTGTAGTAGCAGTGCCTCTGACGATATTTCTCCTGTTGTCTTGCTTTAATAACATCACAACTTCCCTGGAGCGCAGTCTTGCAATGCTGACTTGTGACTAGCTCGGTGTATCAAGGTCACTCAGTCACCCTGTCTACACCCTTTCCTCCTCGGGGAGATGCAGCATTGTCAAGGACTGGAAATCTGCCATTCACTCAGATTGTGATTTCTGACCCAAACGGATGTGCTTTCAGATCAGTGCACTCTATACGTCACTTACACTGATATATTTTGCAGGCATCGTTAAGGGCCAGCTCCCAAAATCCTATAGTACTCTTCAGAGGAAGGCAGACCCTATTAGAGTCCTGAACGGTTTAGTAATTGGAATTGTCCTTCGGTCCAAAAGTTCTTCACAGGTCATGAGAACCATCAATAATATAAATTTGCTTCATTTAAGCACTGTTTTATCAGCAATTTTAGGCCCACATGGACTGCTTTTGTAACAGGATTATGAGTTCTAATTCTTTTAGGACGGAATTTGATTTCTAGAAGGGAGACTGAAATTCTGTTACATAATGTCACCTTTTTTTTTTTTTAATTGGTATTAAATGGACAAAGATGCATGACATTACATTAATGCTTGTGTGTTTACATGTATGAAAGATTTTTATACTGTATCCTTTTGCCTTTTAATCCAGAAAGTAGTGCTGTAGCTTGATCCAGCAAGCATTTAAATGATGCCTAATATTAAAAATGCATATAGCTAGTTGACATCAGCAAGCACTACCTCAAGTTTAAATGCTTTTCTGGATTTGGTCCAGAGGGGCAGGCTGTGGGAGGTGTTTAACTCCTGATGTATTCCTGAGAGGTAAAAATGCCTCACTTGTCCTGATGTAATTACACATTCCCTCCCCCTTCGTCAAGCCTTATCATCTGTCAGTGTGGGATATGATATCGTAATGATAGTAGCACGGTCCTTGCAATTCTTTAACTCTTGTGGATGGGGGGAGATTTTTAAAAATTGTGAAGGGGTTTTTATTGCAGATCTTCCATTGGGAGCCAGTTATTCAAAACTGCAGATACTGTTATGAAGCTGACAAAATCATTTGACCGCACCGATGATTAATTTGTCAAGGGCTTAAAGTCATTAAACCAGTGACCTGGTAAAAATTATTGGTGTCAGATAAAGGGATGCCTACATTAACAGAGCTGAGGCCTTTTAACAGCTTTCAGATGAAAAATATGTGTTAAAAGAATTGTAAAAATGACAGTGGTCAGGGAACAGGGTAGCCAAAGACATTTGCAAAGAGACATCGTGTGGTATTTTTGCATACAGATTTTGTTTGTTGCCTATACTAATCTAGGGCCACAGCAGCAATGAGAGATGAAAGCTGGAGAAAAACAATATACCAACCTCTATTTTTCTTAAAGAAAAATTAAAATTCTTTCTATATTATTAAGTGCTTGGGTAACAGGAAACCCATGACATCTTGCTGTTGTGGATCCTTGCATCCATCTAAAGCCTCATTAAAGCTATTCCCAGCAAAAATGTCTGCCTGAGAACTGTACATTTTAGTGAAGGGGTCTCATTCTGGAGTCTATGCATATTTCCTAAGACTATTTGGTGTTCTAATATTGCTGGTTGTCTCCTGGCTCATATCTGTTGATAACATGTTTATGTAAATAATTTCTGTAAACTCTTCACCATCAGTCTAGATAATACTGTTACTATTTAAGTCCTCCTGATTCTTGATTAAATAGAAAATGGGTTTTTTTACATTAAATTCTGCAATTCAAAAGACATTGTGGGAAGGTAAACTTTTATTTTTTGAACGTATAAACTAATGTCTTTTGCTAAATAAAAATCATAATTGTGAAACATGTCTGCCCAGATACATCAACATGACTTCCCAAATACTTTGGTGTGCAATATTCTGAAGTGGCTTTTTGAGGAAAGAAGGTAGTCAACTTACATTTATTTACAGATTGATTGTGTCATGGACTGTACCAGATAGGGCCTGTCAGGGTTATTTCCTCACAGGCAGCACTATATCAGTGTGACAGTACTGCTTCAAACGCTGAGCCTAATATTATCAAACTTTGAGTGGACCTGTGCATCACAGGAAGAATCCTCCCCAATTCCTCAATACTTGGAACAGTTTGTGTGGGATTTTGCTCCTCTCCGATGACCAGGTTTCTTTGCTGATTTTGCTCCTTTCCAATGACCATATCTTGTACCTTTCTGTGTATTTTAAGACTGTGACTGTCATAACACTATGTTTAAAATAGACTAGGATAATGTAAATTTGAAGCAGTAATTACTACTGTATTAGTCATCTTGTCTGCTCCGAGGAAAGCTCACTCCAATTAGATTTTAATGATTGTATGTAAAATGAAAGCCACCAGTCTCCAACTAGAAAATGCCTACTGTGACGTCTATTATTGCCAGCAGATAAGAAATAGCAATTCACATTTGTGTTGTTTAAATGATGACATCGTTTGCCTGAACCTTTGACCGGTTTCTACTATTCAACAATGCTGTAATAGAATATCAAGTCTTGGGCAACCCATGCAATCAACAATAGAGGCAATTATTGTGGTGCTGCAGTTAATGACGGACCTTGCTGACAGAAACAGTCATTACAATTAAACATAGTGAGGTGGATGTTCTGTTTGTTTTTTAAAACACTCCCCCTAAAAAAAAAAAAAAGTGCCTTTGGTTTAAGGAAGGAAACAATCATCAGATCGCAGCTGGATAGTAAACGACATAGCACAACTCCTTTAGCTTCAAACATCACTGCTGGTTTCTGTTTATTAGCAGACAATGTGCATCTGCTGATGTCTTCTCTAAAGTATTTTTAGCAGGTACTTAGCCAGCAAATTTACTGACACAATCTTTCTTGGGGCACTGACACTGAAGATACAAATCCAGGAGCTATTTCTTAGTGGTGGTATAAGCTTATGCAGTTCTCTCAATCCTGTCTTCCCAGTTCTTACCATTTTTTGAGCAGAGCACTTGGTGAACAAGACTAAACACACATTTGAGCTAAAAACAACCACTTATTTCCTTGCTGGGAGGAAGACTGTGTTAGTCCAAAAGGCTTTGTAATGAAAGGATACTTTTGCTTAACCATGCGTGTATTGCAGTAGATATTTTTGCATTGTCTCCCTATGGATGGGAAACGGATGGTCAGTAAGTCCAGTGACATTGCCTAGGTTGAAACACAGGGAAGATTTAGCTCCCTTTTTAATTTGTTCACTTATTTAAATTGTCCTGTCCCCAAACTGAATAATTTTTTTCAAATGCCAGTATTGCAGTGTTGTATTTAGTTCACTGGATCCAAGTTAAATAGAAGACTAGCAATAATGGGAATTTTTGAGGAAAACATCTTTTTTGCATTGTGCTTGAGTGAAACTGCTTTTTTCTAGACTTTTCATGATACACTTTTTTATATAATGTGCACCTTTAATGTTTCAAAATGTGTTTATTTAGAAATATAAATTTATAAAATCTAAAAGTTTATGTTGAATAGGGACACTGTAGTGGTAAGAGGTTTTTTGAGATAGCTTTTACCCATGAAACTTTGAAACTGACTTTCTATCCTCATTCAAAATACGACATTTTTTCTTGTGTAGCTCTTCTGACTGATAAAGTTATTTTTTTGTTGTTGAGGCTGAGCAAAGTAAAAGTGTAACCAGAGTCATTAATTAAAGAGGAAAAATATTTCAAAAGTATACTTTTATTATTAAAATAAAAGTTAGTGATTTTTTTTTTTAGAATCCAGGAGTCCTTTAATATAAAATCCCTGTTGTGTAAGTTCTTGCATATACTATCCTGGTAAAAGGTTGACCTGCTTATTATGCGACAGGTTCTGGTACTAGACAATAACTTGACATCTGTGTGTTGTTTCTACATGAGGTTTTGTGTAATATGTTCTTTCAGAGAACATTGCAATTAGAGCTTGGGTTACTGTTTACCGTGGTAATCCTTCAGAGGAACCTACTGTCAAGAGGATGTGTGGTTTATGTTTGTGGTTTTGTGTTTTTTAAAAAACGGAGTATTTCTAAATGTCTGTGTTTGTCACTGACATGCTGAACAAATACTGTTCTAGACTTAATTTTAAAGGGAAAAATTGTCATTCTATATTCCTCCTTTAATGTTATAATAAAACTGAGAGGATGATAATTCATTCAGAATCTCTTCCAAACACCTATTTTCCAAACAAATTTGACTCCTTTTTTTTTTCTTCCCCTGTGATTCAAGGCAAGCTTTAAAAACTCCTGTCAGTCTGCATGTAAAGTAAAAAAGGAATGATTCTTACAGTATACTAGAGCCCTTGTAGGCCCTAGAAAAGAAGTAAACCAAAAAGGGAAAGAACTACATAGGACTGTTTAGCTTTCTATGACAAATGTCATGTAAGCATTTTCCTAAGATCCTAAATTAGCCAAGTACTGATTGTTGTTTAACTTACTGTGTAGTAAAATAATTTTGTTTGTTCCATTGAACAATCTTTTAATGTTGCTCTAATAGTAGAAGTTGTATCTTTTGAGGAGAAATGCATTAGCATCTATTAATAGTAGCTGTCACAGGAAAACTCTCCCTGAGACATCTCTTGTCATAGAGTAAGTCTGGAACAGAATGTTACGGAAAGGATTTTGTTACAAGTATCTGGTTTTGCTTGTTTGTTCCCCTTTAGCCATCTGCCACAAATGGTTTAAAGTTAAATGCAAAGAATTCCATCCTCATATTCTTAAATTAATATTTTCAGTTTATATTTTAGTTTCTTATAGTTTTGTAAGTTCCACTAGTTTTTGCTTATTACTTTATTGCTCTGGTTCTGTACAGTTTATTGCACAGAAGTGCACTTTGATGTCAGGACTTAGGATTTGTAACTCCAGACCTTTAGAGCTCCTTGAATGAGGCACCAGATGCAGAAGTTAAGATAACCCTGTTACCCACAGAGCCCCTGGGATTCTTCCTCTGCCTTTCACACACTGCGTTCTCTGCATTAATGGTTTAGATTTAATTTGTTCAGATGGAAGCTGAGCACATGGAGTCAATTTTTATTTGCCTTGGGGTTTTTGTTTAAAATGTGGTAGAAATTATTTAACAATTAGAACAAACTGAATTAAAGTTGCAAAATTTATTTTACTTAAAAAAAAAAAAAATTCCAGTGGTATTAGGCAAGGAATGTCAATAAAACATTGAATCACTTGTGCAAATAGCATAGCTGCTTTTAACCATGCAGATAAAATTCCAATAACTTGAAGGACAATTTGAATATGTTATGGCATATATTAATTGTATTCAAGCATACTTGAGATGATAGTTCAGCAGTAAGGTATCACCTTCTACAATACTGCTTTCATTTACTCTATCTCATGCAGGATGCATGCTTGTGTAAAATCACCTACTTTACTGTGGCAGGGCTGGCTTTGAGGTCAGTCTGTTGTAGGAGCTGGATTTTGGTCAGAGGACTGGACAGGATCATGGGATACAGGGATTCACTTTCCAGTTTGGCTCCTTATTTCAGTGTGAACACGCACAGGAGACATTTATGGGCTGCTGAAAATGGAGCACTTCTGCAAATGTGGATCCCTAGCTTACATGATTAAATGGGAGCTGAGTTCTCCAGAATTTGACCTTTGGGATTTGCTGTCTTCCCTGTTCTACAGATGAGAAACATTTTCAGCATTTCTCTCTGGGTCTCTTCTCTATGTTGATGGTAATCTTCTCCAAGGCAGGCCTGTCTCTTGATACTTTTGTACTAATGTTCTCTGAATATGGCAGTATCTTTGATCTGAAGTGGGGCCCCTAGTCAGTCTTTTGCTGAAAATAATAAATGGCAAAGCTTACTGGCAGCAGGCTGCCGGGATCAAAATAGTTCCAGTTCAGCATCACCGAAGTGCTTTTTTAAGTTATTCCTGAATTGCATTTCGCCTTGGAAGTAGGGCTTTGTTACTTCAAGAATATGTACTTCATATAATTTTTAATGGGAAAAGCACTGAGACACAGGAGGCTGCTGAATGTATCATTTCCAATTTCTCCTTTCACTATGCACCATTTTCTAAACTTAGCAGTTACATTAAATAGCACTTGGTTGCAATCTCTTCCTTCTTTTTCTTCTTTTTTTTTTTTTTTTTTTTTTAAGACATCATAAAAGCATATTCAGGTACTTGGCTGCTTTGGAGAGCTGAATGATTTGTGAAAAACTCTTGCAATTTATGACAGCCACCTGCTCTCTTGGTCATAGATTAATAACACCTGACCAAGCATGAAAACATGCTGAGGCCATCTGCCGCTCTCCTTACCGGGGGGCATTGCAGCCTTGTCTTCTTAACTCCACAGCACAGCATCCCATTCAGAATCATATTATCAGTTCTGTGCAACCCAGCTCACT
>NW_010520016.1:32965-44073 GCF_000687285.1 Phaethon lepturus
GTGGGATCTGTTGGCAAACAATGTTTTTATCTGGAGTTCTTTTGCCATAGTGCTGCGAAGTCCTCTGTGTGTGCATTCTGCAAGAAGAGGATTTATTGTTAGTTAATATTCCATAGAGATTCTTAGTGAACCTCTGAATGAACCGCAGGGATGCTGCCTGTGTTTGTCTGACCATGCCTCACAGGAATGTCTCTGGATTATATGTTCTTGCTTAATTCTGCAAAGTGCTAAAATATGTTTTCAACTTTAAGCACAAAAATGGTGCTATTCAAATAAGTACCATGATGGAACAAGGATGATCATGGAATTAAGTTTTTATTGTTATTTCTAAATAAATAAATAATAATAAAAAAAGAAAAATCTTTCTTGGACCCGGAATTCCAATAAGATACCTGTCATGAGCAAACTATATGAACAAATGGTGGCTTATATCCACACAGAAGATGTTTCTTACAATAGTAATGATAATTAGTGCCTTCAGGAGCCATCAACCTGTACTGTGCTTATATAATACCCAGCTATATAATTAAGTGATCTTATTTTCAGTTTGGTCCTTTCTTTTCCCACAATTACCAGTTCAGATCTTGCAATTCAGTCTGTAAAGCTTGACACTTGTGTTTTGCATTGCAGTCAACCAAGGCTGGAGCCTTTATTCTACAGGTTAGATTGGCATGTGCAAAACTGCTTATGGCATTAGTACAAAGTTTAAGCTCCTTCAGCCAAAGGCCTCTACCAGAGTGCCTTGTTGTTTCTAGAGCGGATCTTGATTGTGATCTTACACACCATAACAATGCGAATGAAAGATGGAAGCTCTATGTTCTGTAAAGCTCTTTGAAACCCGAGTAGAAAACAAACAGCTAAATTAGTTTGCAGCAGCTACTATAAATAATGAAGGATGTAAGTAAAAGTCAGATTCTATGGACATTAAAGTTGACCTATAATGTTGAAAGAACACCTCTACTACTTTGGAATCAAGTAGATGCCTGCCCTTTTTCAGAAGACTGTAGCCCCTGCATTTTTTTTACTCCTGCCAATACTGAAATTCCATTTTTGACAAAAAGAAATATGTAACTTCTTTTAAAAGAAAACAGCAATTACAGTAGTACAATGGGAGTTAGAAGGACAAATGCCACAGTTGCCTTTTCTATGCAGTATAGTTTGTAGATACTAGAGGGACTGTGAAGGGCTTTGCCAGTCTTTCCCACTGCGCTTTTCAAGTTGTTGCTGTTTGGAACATAATGCTCAAATTTGTGGACAAATGAACATCTGGGCACAAGGATTGTATGTACTTGTATCCCACAATGACTACTTATGTTCAAAGAATTTGCTACTGTTCTTTAAATCCTAGGAAGGGAGAAAAATATTTTGGGGGGAGAAAATGAAATATTTTGCTTGAGTTAAAATGATTGCTTGACTTTTTTATTTGTGGAAACAAAATCAGAAAGCATTCACATTCATCTTCAACAAAGCTTTTGTTTTGCTTCACCTCTGACCAGAAAAGAAAACTGTTTTTCATTGTCTTGTTTTTTTTCTGGTATAGATTCCAAATTAGGAATATTATGATAGTGGCATCAGCTGAAGTGCCTACATAACAGGAAAAGTTAGTAAGAAAATGTTGGTGGCCTATTCATGTGTCTACTTTTATTTACATTTGCTACACAGCTTCTTTTATAGCCAGTGGAGAAAAAGAGATGATTCACTTGTAGGGAACCTCATTTAGGGGAAAGGAAGGTGACTGAAAGAAAAGTGCAATTACAAATAATATGAGTTTAAGTCTATTTTTAGACATGTGCCATTGTTCAATTTACAATGTGATATAAAAAAAATTATATTCACCCCATTTTCACCACATCCTAAGCAAACATTTTGTACTGAAAATTTGCAAAATGTAATTCTTTTGATGAGGGATTTTATTTAATTATAAAAAAGCCTAAACTGCTTACTCATAAAATTTATATTATGTAGTGTATTTTTATGAGTTGATAAATACTCTTGTGATGTTTAGTCCCACTTATGTGATATCTTGTCAAAACACATGAATCATTCTGAAATGTTTATGTTCTAGAAAGATAGGAATTGCTCTCCCTTTGGAGAAGAGAATCTAAAAAGAACACTGATCAGTTTGTGAAGGTAAGAATTATTTTATCTGGTGTATCCCACAAAAATAGTTTTCAAATCCAGAGAATTCATTCTTATTCAAGAATGGAAATGAAAAATATATAGAATTGGTTTTGCTGTCACCTATTTTCTGTTGCCGCCTCCTCATGAGCGTCCCCTGCACCTCCCCAGGCTGTGATCTCATTTCACAACCAAAGACAGGCAGCAACTTCGTTCAGATTGATCCCAGTTTTGATAGTCTCTTGCGTATCTTATTGTTCCTTTCTTAACTTTCATAACAAAGAGCAATCATACAGGTCAAAGAAAATATATTAAATGCGCAGCAGAATTAGCTGAAAGTTGCTCTCATGAAATAGTATTCTGCTGGGGATAGGACTCTCATGCAATTTGAATCTCTTAAAATTGAAAGAGGTAACTAATTAGCAAACTTGTCTTTACTTTTACATTCTAAGAAAAATTAAAATGTTCTTTTCCTCAAAATCAAGCATTGAAATTACAGTAGAATCATTATAAGCTTAATGAAATAATTAATTGACTTAAAATATAATGAGTCAGTGTCTTGTATAATATGAGATTAAACTGTATTTCAAATTCTCAGAAATTTTCACTGGATGAAAATTATTAGTGTTTTTTTTTTCTTTTATGAACACAGCTAACAGATAAAAGGCTAGGTAGCTAGATGAATATTACTCATATGCTCACTGTTCATATATATTAAGCTACATGTCTCCCTTCTTTCCTCATACACTGCCTAGTCTCTTTCTAAGTTAAAAAGTTAAAAGGATATATAATTCACATTCTTAATAGAATAGTTTTGCATAGTACAGAGGATATAGGACTGAGAGTCCTGTGCTGGCCCTGCCCCTGACCAAGAATTATGGAGAAATAGTTCTGGTGCTTCTGACAGACACAGCTGTTCCTTTTCTCTCCAAACTCTGACTTCTGCTCCTTCAGCTTTCTTTTTCCTTCTCCTTTATGGACTACTCCTTCATCTTAAACAGGTGGCAGTCCATGAGACCATGTAGGTTTTGGGTTTGCTTTCAAACTTCTTACATTTCACTCTTTGGGACTAGTAAAACCGTAAGTAGAAATTAGGTTTAGTTTTGAGTAACTTTTAAGTGTTGCAAGGCAGCTAAAGTATTATTTTATCTCCCACATGGGCTAAAATATTCTTGCTTGAAATAGTTTTCACTATTTGGCAGATGATGGGGGAAGATGCTTGTTCCGTCTCAAACTGCTGTCATTCTCTGGCTGAAATGAGCTATTTACCACACCTCCTTCAAGGTGGGAATTAAATTTACAGTTTGTCTTCCTAGTATCTCTACAGATATAACAGCTTTTGTTGTTGTGATCAAAGACCATGAACATTTATTTTTATAGTCTTGCAGGATGCAGATACTCTTGTTATTAATGTAGAGGGTCTTTGGATTTGGCCTTTATTTGGAGAACATTCTACAACTTTGACTTGCTAACTATATAGATTGTCTATCACGCTTGGTTTTTAATTATTGTAATTTACTGAAATCAAGGCTTTTAAATTAGGAAACCATACTTGATGAAAGCAGTTATGCAAAGGAACCTGTGAAAATGTCAAGTCTCTTCTGCTTAGAGGTTTATATTTCACAAATGGGCTCTAGTGTGTTGACATTTCGGTCTAGGATCTCACTAGCTACCCGTGGGTGGGTCTGCAGGCATCTGCAAGCTTTCTGCATATCCCCCAAACACGTAGGCTGCCAGATCCATCAGATTTCAGTTCTTGGTCTATATTCTTGGCCCACATGTTTATCGATGTGAACTCACTACAAATCTTTAGCCTCTAGTCTATTTACTTTTGAACCAGTACTGCTTTGCAATCTTTTCTCTCTGTATAGGAGCCTGTTTTGCAAGTAGGTGAAGACCTTGTATTCTTTTACTTTAAAATTAATGTTATTCCAGTCAAATTTCATATGCTTTCTTGTTGCTGAACTGTAGTCAGTTGACAATTCCCTGTACATTTTCCCATTGCAAGTTTTTTCTACATAGAAGAAGCTCTCTGCTTTGTTTTGCAGTAGTATTTTTCAGACATTTGTCATCCCCTAAAACTATCTCAGTATTGACTAATGTTATGATACATATATTGTGATTTTTGTTTTGCTCTCACAATCCATGGCCTTTTCAAGAATGGTCTTTTTTGTATAACCAAAACTTAACCTTAACCATCAATTTGGCACTGTTTACCTATTGGGCTCCTACATGCGTGTGTTAAGGTGACACAAAAATAGGTGTGCCTAATCATAAAAGGGTAGTTCCTCTGGAGTTTGATGTAAAAAAATGATTTAATTACTGTCGTTGGTGTAAATTACTGTAAGAATTATATGTTTGAAAGAATGAAAGATATATGCTTACACTAGAAAGTATATGGTGTTGAATTAATACTCGAATCAATTAACAAGTATTATATAATCTCAGCCTCAGGGTCAGAATCTGGTATTCCTAATAACACTGATTATGAGCTGCCTTTAGGGAAACTATAGGATGAAGTACTTACTATTCATTGTAAGGAAGAATTGCAGAGCATTTCCCCAAGACGGTAAATGTAAGCTAGATTTGCACATGTATTAATCTGACATAACGTTATATTGTTTTAGGAAAATCTGTCTGTCTTGCAGTTTATAGATTGATGAGAAGGCCAGCAAAGCACTCAGTAGACTATCTGCCATTTTCGGAATGGTTGCCAATAATTATGTCTCTCTTTTGAAATGATCTACAAGTAATTCAAATTGACGAGAATGTGAGATGTGCCAAATGATTTGGCAAAATATCAGGTATCTCTGAACATGGCAGTTCCTGCTGCCCTGCCATATAAAATGACATAACGTGGTGTGACTGATGCTGCATAACATTAAGCAGCATGTAGGAAATTGGAAAATACTGTGTTTTCAAGGCCAAGGTAGTGAGGAAAAATATATTTTTGATGGATATCTACTTAAAAAGAATCTTGCTGTTTGTGAAATGTCTTTTTGATCTAGTATTGGAAGACAGAGGATTGATCTTATGTCTGGATATTAACCTTGCCTCTGATCAGCTAAAAGATACTGTTGAAGGTATTGGGAAAGGTGGTAAATTATACAGTAACCTACTTAAGGTTTGTTCCCTTGTTCCCTTCTGCAGAGAGAGGGAGAAAGAAGTGAAATTTCCCTTAATAGACTGAATCAAAAGCTTAAAGAAAAATGTAATGATATTAGCTATAATCAGAGACTGGGATTCTCAGCTTTGTGCTTTAAGTTTCAACAATAAGTTCCAAGCAATGAGATTTAATCATCCTTTCTCTCATTTGTTAGTACCTTGCCCGATGCACTGATCTCATTGACATGAACCAAGCTGCTCTCAGAGCAAGGGGACAAAGGGTAACAGTCTGGTCTACACCAAGATGTATGTGCTGGCTCTAAACTGAAGAGGTTGTACCAGTTATGAATAGGCAAAGGCTTACCTGTGACAAGGCTGCTGGAGATGCTTTACCAGCTTGCCAAAATGCCCTAAGAAATGGTTAATTGTCTCTGTAAAATAAATGGTGATTTTTTTTCATGTTTTCATTCTTATTGTGGGTAGAATAAAGAAAAGAGATGAGTAGAAGCTGCAAAACCAATAGGATCTTACAGACTAAGGTTTAGACTAAGCCTGTGGAAATAGATGGAAATCTTTGACCTAAAGCTTATGACATCAGCTTAAACTTTTAAAGACTAATAGCCTTGTCATGCAAGGAACTTAAAATGATTGAGTGAAGTATTTGTATACAACTGCTAATGTTATTTGTGTTTCTAACAACTTTGATTTTTCAGTAGTGCAAAGAAACACATTTTTTTGGTGTGGTGGGGGTTTTTTGTATTTTTTGTTTTTGTTGGGGCAAAACCCTGAGCAACTTGCAAGTACTACAGGAGGAATTCAGGAAGCATTAGTTAAGAAACAGTCTTTTCTACACTTGTTTGAGGCTCCAGTAATTTACAAGCAAGTGATATTTCACTTTGACTTCAGTGCTGATTCAGCTGCCCTTCCTGGGAAGCAAGAGTGATGCCAAACCTCTCTCCAGTGCTTACCCGGCTCTTTCAGTACTTATGCAGGCGTCCTGCTGAATTTTGTGTGTTACAACTTGAGGTCTGAGTAGAGCACCAAAAAAAAAGGGAAATTGTACCTTGTTCTCATTCTCTAGGAAAGGAGTATAGTCTATGTTTCAGTTCATCTCAGTGAGATTAAACTGTTGCACAAGAGATTCCTGAGGGGAATAGGAGCAGTTGAAAGACTATAAATGAGGAGGGAAGGGATACTGTCATCTACATCAAAAAAAAACCCCAAAAACCTACATTGACAGTGAGAACAGAAGTGAACTATGAGATACCAGTTCACTGATATCATCCACCTCTCATTTCTATTATTGGATACCCTATCTAGAACACTGCAATAACTATAACACCATCTGAACCGTGTCATACACCTACTTAGTCTAATACAGGCCTATACTTGAGCACAGGCTTTCTCATCACTCACCCTTGTGTAGCACAAATTTTTCCACTCTTTTTTTTTGCTAATAGCTGCAGCTCTGGGATTTTTGCTGATATATAGGATGTATAAGTTGTTATTATTAGCTTAGTAAAATGAAACTGCTATGGATATGAAAGCTTTGATATGAAAACATGATGACGTGGCAGGAAACTGTGATGACTACACTGTTTTATGAGAAATATATATTCTGACAAGGCCTCTCATGCATTCACCATGGGCATGTACAGGCTGATGAGGATTAAAGCAAAGTATTAATGCTATAGAAGATTATAGCTCGCTACTTCAAGAGGAGGGAAAGACCTATCAGTCAAGTTCTCTCCACTGAAGAGGACAACGGTGACCTGTTGTTTTGGGGTAACCCCAGTAGGCAGCTAAGCCTCACACAACCACTCGCTCACTCCCCCCTCAGTGGGATGGGGGAGGGAATCGGTAGCGTAAAAATGAGAAAGCTTGGGGGTTGAGATAAAGACCGCTTAATAGGTAAAGAAAAAGCTGCATGTGCAAGCAAAGCAAAATAAGGAATTAATTCACTGCTTCCTATGGGAAG
This sequence comes from Phaethon lepturus, assembly GCF_000687285.1. Taxonomy (NCBI): domain Eukaryota; kingdom Metazoa; phylum Chordata; class Aves; order Phaethontiformes; family Phaethontidae; genus Phaethon; species Phaethon lepturus. The sequence goes on from NW_010520016.1 coordinate 40,167, forward strand.
GCAGATGTTTAGCCATTTCTGGTAAAGCAGGGCTCCGTCATGTGTAATGGTTACTGGGGAATACTAAGGCCATAACTCTGAATGTCCCCTCCTGTTCCTCCTTCTTTCTACCACCTTGAATTGTTGGGCATGAGGCAATATGGTATGGGATGTCCCTTTGGTCAGCTGGGGTCAGCTGTCCCACTGTGTCCCCTCCCAGCTTCTTGTGTACCCCCAGCCCAGTCACTGGCACGGCCATATGAGAAACAGAAGAGGTCTTGATGTAAGTACTGACCAGCAACAGCTAAAACATCCCTGTGTTATCAATGCTGTTTTGGTCACAAATCCAAAACATAGCAGCACACTAGCTACTGTGAAGAAAATTAACTCTCTCTCAGCCAAAACTAGTACACCAGTGATTTGCTAAACCTATGTCATTCAGCAAGTGACCAGTGAATCACCAACACAATTACAGCTTATTATGATTTGCTATACTTTGTATATAATAGCAAAGATTTCTAGTGTCCTTGCCACTGTCTTCCATGACTGCCTTGGTCCCATAGAACAACACGTCTTGTAGTAACACCTTCGTTTCTGTAAACTAAAACTTTTAAACCACTTTACAAAAATCTGGTGCTGTCAAAGATGGTAAGATGAAAGTCCTACTGAACCTTCTTTTTGCGTATTTTGTGAGTTGTTTTGATGCACAGAAGGATGTGTGTAGTGGAGAATATGAAGCCAAATAAACAGGGAAAAGGAATCATATATCTTATTATGAACAATCTTCTAAAATAGAATACAAATATTGAAAGTTAACCAGCGTTAATGTGATTTATGTGTTTGCCTGCTCTCCACCATTACTTCCACTATTTTCCACACTGTTTTCCTCTGCAATTTAGTCTTGAACTCAAATTTCCACAACCATTCCCATCTTTCATCATTGGCACAAATCTAGCCAAGAAGTTGCTCATAATTCTGCTGTTTTACTAGCGTGTAACTCTTAATGAATTACGATTCCCCATTTTCTAACCATGCTTTCCTCTCACTGGTTCCAGGACTATGTTTCTGTGTAGCTATCATGACTTTTGGAATGATAAATATAGATTTTTTTTTTTTCTGTTATTTTTCTTGCACAATTTGTATACCTCTAATCCAATGTTAGTTACTGTGTATTTGTAGAATCTCCTCAGGTGTATGTAAGGTGCATATAGGTGAAACATGATATGTTAAGTTGACTTTGCATATATTGAAGACAATCGGGATAACTCTTGGATGCAGAATTACTCATCCACTTAATTTTTTTGCAATCTTGAAACCTAACATTACAGCAACTATTTTAAGCTTTTCTTTTTGTGTCAGTTAACGTTGAGCGGGCTGAAGTTATTTTTAAGGTGAGGAAGCAGTTAGATTCTAATGGGTGGAATGGGGGTGGGAAAAGATAATTTTGTAACCCAGATAATGTACATGGACCCACATTTTTAGAGGTTTTGTGGTTTGGTTTTGGTTTTTTTTTTTAGAAGAATTGGGAACCTTACTTGAAATTTTTTTTTTTTTACCTTTTCTGTTTTAATGTAGCTGCAGGGGAATTTTCTGTTTGATTGTAATGAGATAACCATGTCAGGATGCTGTTTGCCAGACTTTGCCAGAGAACTCACTCATCAGGTTTTCTGTCCAGTCAGCATGGTTTCAAGTGTCACAAGTGCCAGAAAGCATGTCAGCTCAGTCTAAATTTGTAAGAAATGCAAAGCACTATAAAACCTTTTATTTTCTGACATGAGTAAATGCAAAAGTTCCACTTAGTCCGTAGTCTGTAGCTTCTGTAACTGAGTGGGAAGGCAACAGCCCTGAGATGCTCAGTTCTAGATGGGGCATGTAAATAGAGAAAAGTTGCCTTTGACGTTTAGCTTTGAGTACTTGCCTGCTGGGGATGTGGGTGAGCGCTGCCATCACCATGGTAGTGACTTTGTTGATGCTGCTCTTCATTATCTGGAAGGAAGAACTAGAATAATAATTTCTTCATCTCAATATTGCTGTAGCGCAGGGTAATTAATATGGAAAACCTTGGTTTAGCTATACCATGGACCCTTCCTACTCATTCCTTCAGAATTCTGGTCAAGATGTACATAGGCTACGTGCATCCTAGCATGGCACTAGCAGAAACTGGAAATATTATCAATGTAGATGAACTATTAAATGTACAAAGTGTGATAATGTTAGCTTACAAAAACTAAGTCATAATCTATAGTACACATAGGTATAAACAAAACTCATTAATTTTTTTATTTGGGCAATACAAATTTTATTGCTTTTTATTGTCCAGGCTGTAACAACATTCAGGTTAATTTTCCTTCTTTTCAGATTTCATGACCGTATAGTAGTGATGGATCCATGCCAAACAAACAGTACCATTCCCAATTACTTTTGGTTGCTTGGTTGTTTTTTTTTACACTGCTATAAACAGTGGAGATAATCTTAGTTTTAATTTTTGTTCATGCTTAGTGATCTTGGCCAGTGAAAGCCTTATGTCTCATTTAATTCTGAGTCAAGGACTGGGCTCAGTCATGCCTGTGAAAACTTGTCAGCTTTCCAACCATTCATCTTCACAGCCAAGAAGTAGGAAAAATGTCTGCAGCTGAATGCTGCTGCTCTCCCAGATTGCTTTTGTGTCTTGTTTTACAAAATTATCCTTATACAACGCACTTAGGCTGTGACGTAGTGATAACTCCAGTGAGGCTTTCTCAGTTCTAACTCATTATTGCCTATTATATTCTTCCTGACTCAAGAGCTGTTCTAATTATATAAAGAGAACTGTTTTTTTTCATGAAAACAGACGTACAAGTCACAGCATGCATAAACTTTCATAGGGAAAAAATAAGCTTTTGTCACTTGCTCTTAATTTCCACCGTATGCTTTCTGTATAAAGGGATTCATGGTTTTGATTTCAAATAGTTAGAGTCTTTTAATAGTTATAGTTCTGTTTTTCCCATTCATAGCAATGGATATGAAACAGTGATTCTCAAACATCAAAATAGTGATTTCTGGTTTATAGTTATTGCAGGATTTGTTGTTTGAATAATATTTTAGTTTCCTTGAGAGTTCAAGGAATATTTTAGATAGTAGTCTTTATTAAAGAAAAGGAATAACTGGAAAATTTAAGTTACCATTGAAAGTCTGTGGAAGAACAGGCATCTCTGAACAATGTATTATTTTAGCTGGGATGTAGAAGTGCATTCATTCCAGCTGGGAAGAATCTTAATGATGCCAATTACCCACTTTATGAGAATGAATGGGGAAGGCTGGAATGCAGGATTCTTCTTCTGATGATGATATGACTGCATGAGTGATGTTCAAATAACTTTCAGTAAGATCCACATAATAGGGCTGATTTTTAAACAATACAATTCATTCCTCTTCATTCTGTCTTTCAACTGAAAGTGTTAGAGGGTCAGATAGACAGTATATCTATTGGCAGGGGGATGCAAGGAATCCATAAATGACGAGTATTCACTTAAGTGATATGGCAAGTGGAAATACTGGCAGTAAGGGTATTCTGTGGAAGAAGCATTGGTCTATGGTCTTGGCAATGATTCTTGCTTTTTGTGGCAGGACTGTGCCAGAAACTCCCAGCAGTGGAGAAGGTGCACACTTCTCCCCCAGGTAAGCAAGAGGCTCTAGGCTGGATGAATTGTTGTGGCAGTCCATGAACTCTTCAAAGGCTGCAGTGTTGGTGCTGCTGATGTAGTCTCTCAAGTGCGTATCTTCTTATCTCCCTGCAACCTATCCTTTGGTAAGTTGGATAAATCAAGCTCTCAGTAGTTAGGAGACTGAAAAGCTTAATGTCCTCCCAAGAATAAGTTAAATGATCTTGGGATTTCTTACATGTAGAAAAGCTCTGTTGAATGGTGTCCTGGTTTCAGCCAGGGTAGAG
>NW_010520017.1:0-1793 GCF_000687285.1 Phaethon lepturus
TGTGTAGGAAATGGCAGGAGGGAATTAACCGGGAAGCGACGGTGTATCCGTCTTCAAAGCTCGAGCCCACCTTTTCAAGGACGCGCTGTGCTGAGGGGGAAGGGGCCGCTGCCGTCCCCGACGGGGGCCTTCCCGAGTGCCTGGCGTCGGGGATAGCCTGCGCGAGACGCTCGGGCGCGAGCTGTTCTGTGGGCTGGGCTCGGTTCAGATAACACTTCCCATTCCCCCTCCTCTCGTAAAGTGTCCGCGTGGGCTTTTCCGCTGGAGTCCCTGGTCGCTGTCTCCGGCGGAGGCTCGCCAGCTTGCCCCCGGCCGCCAGCCTGGCTTTCAGGCGGGAGCGCACCGCGGAGCCTGCCAAAACAGGTGCCGAAAAAGTCAGGTTTCACTGTTTCTGAAAAGGAAACTTATTTTTATTGGTAGTTTGTGTGTATCTTTTTTTAGAGATACACTTTTTCTATGGAAAGTACCCATGTGGAACGGCATCTCTGTCTGCTGAAGGGTGTTGGTCCGATTGACTTCATGGCACCAGAAAGTGGCTTTTAAATGGTAGAGCTGAGCGGAGCGAGCAAGGAGAATAGCTGCTGCTTGCAGTAAACAGCCTTCTAATGCTGTTGATGACTAAAACAGTAATAAAAGTAACTTATCTTCCTAGCTGCTATCCATTTATGGGGAATTATCTAATAATAATAAAAAAATCAAATCCTAATATTCACAAAATGCCTACGGATACAAAGTTTGACCCTGACTCACTAAACTTGGACCCCCCCCATCTTTTAATACCTCTTTCTACTTGGCATCTTGTGTCTGGTCCTCTACCAGTGTGAGGGACACTTTATTGAGAAAGTTGAGAATTCAGCCTTAAAGTTCGGGGAGCCTGTGCCCCCTCATCTCAGCCCTGAGGGAGGAAAAGCTGAAGCCAACCAGCATCTACTTGGAGGTGCTGAAGCCAGTATATTTACGTGTATCTATATGTAGTATAAATACCTATGTTACTAAAATACTCATGTCTTTGAACCTAACATTTTCATAATCAGTAGCCTTGAAATCCTAGTTACCATTTTTTACATATAAATGATCCTTTTTTTCAGCTCTGCAAATAGTTGAATGTGCAGGGTTTTCAGAAATACCGTTTTTGTAACTGACAGCCGAAATACTTTCTCAAAAGCTTTTTTTCTTGGCAGCCGTCCGCTGGGGCTCCTCTTGCCGGCTGCGGGCGTGGGCGTATGGGGCTCCTGCAGAAAAGGCTCGTTTTCCACAGGAAATTGCCAGGTTTTGCCATGTTGCCTTGTTTGGTTTTTTTTTTTACCTTGTGATTTAATGGATTAGCTGGCCAGGACGGCTTCTCTGATGCCGCCGCTGTTGGTCAAGAGAAGGTGGTGGGAGCAGGACCTCGCTCTGCGGAGGCTGGTGGCCGTGGTGCGGGAGGGCGAGGGCAGAAACCACCGGTCCCCGCACAGCTTTTGTTGTGCTTCTCCCCCCTTTAACGGCCTTCAAGGAAGGAGGATCAAGCAACCACAGTCATTTTAGCCTATTTCAACCACCTCTTTCTTTTTCCCTCTCCGTCAAAAGGCAGTTGTTGTCAGTTTTAATTCTGATAAGTCTAATAAAGAACTGTCATCTAAAAGACTTCGGCTTGCAGGCTCTACAGCTGAACAGAAAGGGAATAAGGGATGATAATAATAATTCACATTTCAGTTTTTTTCTTTTCTTTCTTTTGGAGTTGTTTTTCCATACATCTTTGGGAGCAGCGCTAAGTGTTCTGAGGGCTGTTGCCTCAGAGCTAAACTGGCCGC
>NW_010520017.1:1815-2018 GCF_000687285.1 Phaethon lepturus
CCAGGCCGGCACCCTCGCCAGGCTGGGTGATGGTCTCCGTCTCCCCGGGCTGGTACGTGCTGGGGATGCAGGTGCGACGGAGCTGCCGCGTCGGCTCTTCGCTACTGCCCCATCCCCTCGACCTGTCTGGCGGCAGCTGCTGCCCGGGGAATTGCTCCGCGCCAGGCCTACCTTGTCAGCACAGGCTGGCTTCAGGCGGGCGG
>NW_010520018.1:0-11292 GCF_000687285.1 Phaethon lepturus
TGGGGGAGAGCAGCTGGTACGGGATGGGGGAAGAGTTGGCTGCCGGCATGGCCTTTGCCTCAGCAAACTGCTGTGGAGCTAACGGGCTCCCCCATCTTGCCTCGCCTGGGCCAGCCACTGTGCTGTGGCCCTCGGGGAGCCTCTGTGTTTCCCAGCAGGGGTGAAACCCTCCCCTCCAGCGCGATGGGTGGTTTAAACCCACCGGGTCTCCGAAATACAGTGGGGAAGCTGATGCGACCCTCAGCCCTGGGTTGTGCCCCCAGGACCAGGGGGGAGGCCAGGGAAGTGTCACTGCGGCCAAGGCCTGTGGGTCTTGTGGCAGGGATGAGGCCATGCTCGCCCAGCACCGGCGGCCCTGGCAGCGACATCAGTGGTTTCGGGTGGTGAGAGAGTCTCATAAAGCATTTGCAACATCTTATTTTTGCTGCACCCGAAGCAGAGTCCCCGAATTTACAGGGAGAGGGAGGCTGAGGAGCCAGCCGGCACTGACATAACTGCTTAATGCCACTGTCTGAGCGTTTCTGGCAGTTTCTCTCCCATTTAGCGCAATTGCTGCCTGTGAACTGATGGGCTGACAGCTCTGTGGGAAGCTGGGCAAACTCACCAAATGCTCTCTGAAGCAGATGCAGGGATCTAAGCTTCCCCCGTTTATGTACAGGAAAGGAGAACCCACAAAATAATACTGGTGAGGGAGTGGCAAACCAAATGTTTACTATCTAGAATTGTCCTAGTGCGTTCACAGCTCCTGTCATTATGATATATATTTACTGTAGAAATAGGGTATACAAAGCTCAAGGAAGGGAAATGTGATGGGAACGGTGTCTTCTCACATAGGCCTCAAAACACAGCAGCGTTGTTCTCCACTGCAGTCAGCGTCCCTGTTGCCGTGGGAAGAGGTTTAACTCATCTGAACACTCCAGATTGAGTATCTATTAGTTTAAGCCATATGAATCAAAAATTTTTATAGTAGTGAAAAATCTCTGATCTGCTTAAATTCTTCCAAATTTAGGTTCGGGGTTGAGTCATCGTTATTTCCTGTCAAATGGTTTTGTGAAGTCACCCAAAATAATGAGATGTCACTTGCCTGGATACATTAATAATTAGAAGGATTTATTGTAACAGGCATCAGGGGAAAGTGTAACTTTCCCATTAGATGTCCTTAATTAGAAAGGAATGTGTCAGATTTCAGATCAACGTAGGAGAACTACAACTATCCATTAAAAAGAGAAGGACAAATAATGCAAGTGACAGCCCTTGCAGAAGTACAAAGATTTAAATACTTTATAAATTAAGGGGATTGAAGGTGCTCATTTTCATCACTAAAGCTCTATAGCCTGTCTTTGTCGTCAGAAGGATGCAGTTTCCAAACTGAATTAAACAATATAAAGAGCAAATGCTTTATATATTTCTGACAATAGAATATTTGTGTAATCAGCAATTATTCCTTATTATGTCTTTCAGCAATGTCTCCTTAGGGTGGGCCAAACTGCTCTGGAAAGTGTTCAGTTATGCTAATAGGAAAATTTGATAGTGACAGACAATGGTATCTCTTGAACCACAAGAACCATAGCTAGTACATTTGTTCAGCTGGTGGCAAGATGTGGGATGGAGAAGTGGTCTGACTGGCTTTTAGATAAAAATTGGAGGGCTATTAAGTAATTGTAACGTGTGGGAGTCATTACTGTAAATCCAAGCAGAATGAGGTGCCTAACTACTCAGGCATGTGTAAGGGGTTAATTTAAGTACCTGGCTTTTGTGGCTTCCTTTTGGTTGTGGATAATTCCTCACAGACCCAGGCCAAGGATTTTACTGGGTGGTACACAGAAGCTAGAAAGTAAGTCTTACAATGTTTACATTTACTTAAAGCCATGAGTGGAACCAGTTTACACTCATATTTCTGCCCAGTGCTTGGTTAACATACAGGCATGTATTTTATTTATGCAGTCTTAAAATCATGCCATGAACGACATCAAAGCAAGGGTAATTTAAGGAAAGGGAACATGTGTCCTCAGTTTATTTCAGCTTGCGAAGAGATGGTGTTCCAAGATGGGGAGACTAAACTTTTGCAGCATAACCAACCTACTCCCTCTGGGGCATCGGATCTATTCATCCCATGTCAGTTACACCTGAAAGTTACTGCAAGCCAATGCTTTTTCTGCGGCCTCTATGAAATCAGTCAGTAACATTGGACCACTGCCTAACTGACAGGTGGCCACATTACCAAGTTATCAGCTTGTTTGCTGCTCTTGATAAGTGTTTCATTAGGGCTGGTTTTGGTAGGAAAGCTGAATTTGTTTCTTATGGAGAAAGGAAATCCTTTAACAAGGAGGCTGAGCCACACAAACAGGGCCTTGTTAGGTAAACTTTTCCATTTGAGTGACCATTTTGTGCAGCATTTTTCTTGAAATATATGTTTCTGGTTTTTATGACTGTTTATCCGAAGTGTAATTGTGAGCACTACATTTGGATTTAGAAAAGGGTAGATCTAGTTTACCAGAGGGCCTGGTGTAGATAGGTGCTCAGAACTTGTGTAGGTCAGTGGGATTGAAAAATGTGCACGTATTTCACTCAGAAACTAATTAAAACATAAAGTGTAGGTAGAACTTTAGAGGAATGTCATAAATGTCCTTTTGAAGTACTGGGTGGAAGCCCTTTTTATTGTTAATTTAGCCTTCTCTTTTCCTAAATTGAACCTTTCATCACATATTAAATCCTAACAGGGCTAGGGAACACAGGGTGTGCTCCAAAGGGATACATAAAAATCACCTTACTTCCATAAGTCATTAGCATCCAGCATTTGTGCTTTTAATGAGCTGAAATGAGAAATCTTGTAAACTAATTTGAACAAACTACAGTGTCTTGCAGCAAGATGCTTCAAACATCAATCAACTTTTGAAAGTTTGCTTGTGAGATACTTCTCTAAGAATCTTTCATCATAAAAATGACACTTGAAAACTCTGCAAAAGATCTTGACAAGATTAACACATGAATGCCCCAGAGATAAGTGATGTGTTGTTTTACTGCAGAAGGTGGTATAAATATTCTGGTTCTGAAGCTAGGTCTAAACAAAGCTTACCTGCTCATTAAAACAATGAAACCTGACTATTTTGCATACTGTTTTGTAAATGACATTTCCTAAAACACACCTTTATTTTCAAACCTCCTCTGAAAAGCCTCTGGGGATAAGCAAAGTTCAGTATAATAAAGAAAACATTTTATTCAGCTTTAAGAGCTGGAATTCCTGCTTCGGAAGAGTGTTACGTAGGATGGCTACATGCCACACCATCAGTGGAGTTGACTATTCTCTTTTAGAATTAGTAATATTATTTAGTCGTTAATTAAAACCTACCTGAAGCCACAGATGAGTTCTCAGCTCACTGCTCTCTGAATAAGGATACAAATAAAAATTGGCACTTTCTTCAGCAAGCTGCTTTGAAGGTTAGCTATCTGCTTGGACTGAGTGAAGCACCTTTGACTTCAGGAAGACTGCCGTGTTGCAGGTGCTTGCAGGCCTGGAGTGCTCTCAAGCACTTCAGAGCAAGAGACTTCCCCTGTACCGAACAGTAGCTGTTTCAACTCTTTAAAATATAGGACAAGTTATGCTAGAGAAAGAGATGAAGAAACAGATTGAAGCCAGATGACCGCCCATTAATTTTTTTGGCAAGCAAGGGGCTTCATATATCTGAATAGAATAATTTTTAGAGTTTTTGCATTTTAAGAATTTCTGTCACATGAATTCAGGTTGATGAACCACCTCACCTGTTTGACTTTTCATGTGTTAAAATACATGTCCGACTTAATTTTGCCAGTTAAGGCAATGTATTGAACAGATTATACAATTTAAAAGGTGCCTAAACCAAACATGATCTAGCTATGCCTGCAAAGATTAGAAATTCAGTCATTCAGACATCTTAAGGTACCAAAATATGTAGATAATGTTTCAGGAGATTATGAAATATGCCTGATGTCCTTTGAAATCAAATCAGATATGCTGAGTCAGTCTTGCCAATTTTTGGTAGTATATCCTGCACAACAATCATCAATAAATATATATGTCATTAGTTATGGGTAGCCATGTATCCTCATGGCCAAAATAATTGCTCAGACACCAAACACCTTCCTGTTTACTGGGCTTTCAGGAGCTTCTTTAATATCAACAGTGGTAAGAATGATAGTAAACAAAGTCAATAAAACAGGGCTTATGCAGGGTCACCTCAAGCATTTGCACATGAGCAAGGAAGTGCATCATTGTGGAAAAATCCCAGACCTTTACCGGGAAGTCAGCATCCTGGGGTGTCTCTTGAAAGTGTGCGTATGCTAATGCATGCAACATGATAAATAAACATGAGGAAGTAGAGATATGTGTGCAGTTGAAGAGTTATGATGTTGGGATCACAGAGACAAGGTGGGATTGCTCGTGGGACTGCAATGCTGCAATGGAGGGATACAGGCTGGGAAGGCAGGGTGGTGGAGTTGTCCTTTATGTGAGAGAACAGCTGGAGTATATAAAACTCTCCCTAGGGGAGACAGCTGAGAGCTTATGGGTATCAATTACTGAGCAGACCAATATGGGTGACATCATGGTAGGTGTGTGCTGTAGGTGGCATGAATAGGAAGAATAAATGGATGAGGTCTTCTGTAGATGGAAGTAGCCTCTTGTTCACAGGCTGTAGTCCTCATGGGGAACTTCAGCCACCTTGATATCTGCAGGAGGAACAACGCAGACGGGTATATGCAATCCTGGAGAGCATTGAGGACAACTTCCTGACCCAAATGAGGACAGGTGCTCTGCTAGACCTCATAATTACAAAAGAGGAAGGGCTGGTTGAGGATGTGATGGCTGAAGGCAGCCTTGGCTGCAGTGACCATGAGATGGTGGATTTCAGAATCCTGAGAAGAGGAAGCAGGGCAAAAAGCAAGATCACAACCCTGGACTTCAGAACTTGGACTCTTCAGGGATCTGTTGGTAGAGTCCCATGGGGTAAAGTCCTGGATGGAAGAGAGGCCCAAGAAAGTTTGATATTCCAAGGTCAAGAGCAGTCCATTGCAATGAGCAGGAAGTCAGGCAAAAATGTCAGGAGTGTTGCATGGATTAACAAGGAGTTCCTGGAAAAACTCAGCCATAAAAAAGAGAGACACTGCCTAAGAATTCAGAAATGCTGTTAGGAAAGCCGAAATCCATCTGTAATTGAATCTAGCAAGGGATGTTAAAAGTAACAAGAAAGGCTTCTCAAAGTGCATCAATAGCAAAAGGGAGACTAGGGAAGATGTGTGCCTGCTGCTGAATGGGGCAAGGGCCCTGATGATACATGACATGGAAAAAGCTGAGGTACTGAATGCCATGTTCACCTCAGTCTTTGCTAGTAAGACCCACTTTCAGAAATCTAAGGGCCCAGAGACCAAGGGGGAAGTCTGGAGCAAGGAAGACTTACTCTAGCTGGAAGAGGATCAGGTTAGAAAATAGATAATCAGACTGGACATGCATAAGTCCCTGCGCCCTGATGGGATGCACCCACAAGTTCTGAGGGATCTGACTGATGTCATTGTGAGGCCACTCGACAATCTTTGAATGATCAAGGTGACTAGGAGAAGTGTCTGAGGACTGGAGGAAAGTGAATGTCACTCCTCTCTCCAGGAAGGGCAAGAAGGAGGACCCAGGGAACTACAGGCCAATCAGCCTCACCTCAGTCTCTTTGAAGATGATGGAGAAGCTAATCCTGGAAACAATTTCCAGGCATATGAAGGACAAGTAAGTCATCAGGAATAGTCAGCATGGATTCACCCAGGGGAAGTCATGCTTGACCACCTTGATAATCTTCTACAATGAAATGACTGGCTTCGTAGATGAGGGGAGAGCAGTGGTTATTGCCTACCTTGACTTCCATAAAGCTTTTGACACTGTCTCCTGTAAGATTCTCATGGAGAAGCTGATGAAGTATGGGTTGGATGAGCAGAAAGTGAGGTGGACTGAAAACTGGAGACAGTCCAATGAAGGACCACTAAGGGGATCTCATCAGCATGTACAAATATCTGAAAGGAGGGTGCAAAGAAGGCAGAGCCAGGTGGTTGTGGAGTCTCCATTCTTGTAGATATCCAACACTCAACATGGTTGTGGGCAAACAGCTTTAGGTCCCTGCTTGAGTGGGGGGGTTGGACAAGATGACCTCTGGAGGACCCTCCCAGCCTCAGCCATTCTGTGACTCTGTGAATTATGCCATGCTTTTATTTCAGGTATGAAGACAGATTAACTAAATAATTCTAATCTGTATTTACAAGCCAATACCTGAATCACAAAATGTAAAATTAAAGTGAGGAAAAAAGCTGCAGGGTTGTATTCTCTAAATTAACCAGTAATTTTATTATCTCAATTTGGACTTGCTTTGAGTAAGTAAAATGGCTAAACATTATCCAAAACAATGGGGAATTAAACACCCAAACTCTCAGTTATGGAGAGAATAGGCAAGATGTGTAAGAGAGGCCAGAGGGAAGAGATAATACTTCTTGGGAGGTCTTGGTGTCGCATCAGGAGTTCTTGTTGTAGGTAGTCAGCAGAACCACTGCAAATCTTTTCCTGCTGTGCCAGCAGAGCTGGCCTGACTGGTTACAGACCCAGGAGCTCCACACCAGGATTCTGGAGCAACCTGGAGGTAGGGCAGAAGTCCGTTTGTTCACTCCTTTCATTTAAGTCTTGATACTGCTTACAAAAGAAGTTTAGTCTGTTTTTTCACAATGAGGAAGAGGTCCAAAAACTGGTGCCAGAGGAAGATCTGTGTAGCCATATTGACATAGGATCACTTGAGCTACAACTGTTCACAGTCCTCTGCAAAGAGGGCCTCAGACTGTAGGCCAGATGAAGTGGTTAGGTGCAGATGGGGGTTGGTCTCAATCCTGTGAGAAGTGAATTTAAACATTTGTCTCAATCCTGTAAAGCAGGGAATGTAGAAATGAGCTTCCTGAAACATTGTGGGACAAAAGAGGGGCACATGAAAAGGATTTTGCAAGGAATCCATCTTCCTTGGCACTGATTTGTGACGTCAATAGCTCCTTGCTCCTCAATGTGCTGGCCAAAAATGGTCTCTCTTTAGAGGTGGGGGAAGTTGATGGAAACAGTTAACATGTGCCCAGGCTCTTTTTATCTGCCTGACTATAAACATCCATGGATATTAGCACAGTTTGTGTATATTTTTCCAATTACCATGGAAGTGAGCATTGCTGCAGTGTAAGCATTTTCATCCATTTGTCTTTTGAGTAAAACCAAGAAAAATAACCAATACCAGAACACTGAAAACATTGTAAAATCAGTAAGTGTTCATTACAGCTCATACAGATGTCCACTTTGACCTATTGTAATGCCATGAGTAAAGTTCTCTGTATTTTGGCAGGCTTCGTTTACCTGGTTTTATTATCATTTTAATTAAATGAAATTTCAGCTGTGTGTTGGGTTTTTTTGTGCATATGCAATATGATTCGAAGGATTGCGGCTTTTTGGTGTATCCAGTAAATGTGGTCTGAATTGTCTTTATATATGAAACAGCCCAAATACGATCACAAGTATAGACAAAGTCACCAAAGCATTTTCTATACTGTGTGACCAACAGGGCTGAATCAGCTATCACTGTTCTTGATGACTGAAGCTTCTGCTTTGCATCCTACATTTTTTCAAAGCATAATGCAGTTTCTATTTCCCTGTTGTTATGATTGTATGAGACAATCCCTAGCTTTAGAAAAGGCAGCAGCAAGTCAGGGCATTAAAATTAAAGGGGAAAAAAATCTACACAAACCATTTAAGCACACTCATTATTATGGCCCTTGCTACCTCGGGCCACTGGAGAACTTATAATTTAGTCAGCATTATGCAGTTTGAAGTGTTTTATGTTCTGCATGGGAGCAGGCTGCAATTCAAATATCAGTGGCCATGAAAAATATGCACATACGTTTAGTATGAAAATCTCCAAGGGCATAACAGAAGAGACAGGCACATGTAGCTGCAGTGTGATGGAGAATTTCTGTGAATTAATCATTTGGACATAGTTTATCACCATTTTATATTTTGCCAGAGACACTTCCTCGCCATTTGTTGGGAAAACTTATTATACATGCACATCTTACAAAGATAATAAGGCCAAAGCCTTTGATGCTTAAAGGCAACAGGCTTTGTTAGATTCTGTTATGACACAGACAACTTCTCCACTGACAGAGCCATTCAGATAACAAGAGTAATTGCTTATTTTATCGAGTTTAGGGAATTGTGCTCCATTCTCCCTTCTTGCCTATTACATCAGCTATTACGACCCATCTTCTACCATAATTTAGGGGGAGTGGAGTACGTGCATTTTGAAAGCTTTTCTTGAAAGAATGGAGTGCTGTATTTACATGTTTCCTTCATTATCCCAAAGTGCAAATACTTTAATGTATTCCTTCCAAAGAAGCCGGGTTTCATGCGTGTGCATCTGTTTATGTGCCTAGGTGCTTGTGTGTAGTTTACCGTCTAGAGTGGGTAGGGAAATAAGAAGTGTTCATTTAGTTGTTTCTTTATACTCACTTCTGACTGGAGACAATACCATTGTAATTGGTATTAGCAAAACTACAAACAAGAGCAATCGCTTCTGACACTTTAAAAGAACTTTATTGACATCTCCAAACACGTGGGGAATTTTAATGCAGAACTTTTCCATCTGTAAGGCTCGGTATGATCAAAGGCCTGATAACAGCTCCAGGTTACTGGAAATGAGGCTACAGACCAGATTCCAGCTCTTTTTTTTGGGGGAAAAAAAAGTGCGCCTTAAATTTGATTCACCCTAATCCTTACAAAACTATCAGAAAACTATCATTGCAAGGAGACAAAAAAAATAAATAGATGCTTTCAAATTTTATGTGCCTTCCAAAGATTTTAAAAGGTACAAACACAAATTTTAAGTGTAGGATTCAATATCTTAAAATGCTGCTGTGCTGTACAGTTTTATTACTTAAAATAACCAATTTTCCGCACCTCTAAAGTAGAAGTTTTGAAGTATGACCACTATATCAAAGCCATGAATTGGTCAGAGTCTGACTTCTGAAACAGTACAAAACCATACTGACATTAACAGAAGGACAACTTTCAAGCCAAAGTTGGGAATTAAGTAGAAACCAAAGTGAGTCATACCTCTTTCACTATATAAAAATATAATCATTTCCCAAAAGCATAACCAAATACGGTGGCAAGTTCTGAGCGAATTCTATCAGCTATTTTATGAAAAAGGAGTTCATGATTTTTCCCCCCAAACAGGATGGTGCACTTTCACACTCCAGACACACCAGTGAAGAGGCTGTGACTCATAAGCGAGAACTTTGTGTTCACTAACATTAGGTGTCCTGGTTCATGTGAACACCCTGACAGAGTACCTGCACTCACTCACCTAGGATCACTATCAGCTGCGTAGACTGGATGCCAGTTTCATTTCCCTGCTTGTTCTGCTTTTGTCTCCATAAAAAGGTCTTGTTAATACGTCCACCTTTGTGTTTGTCATATTTAAATGTGCAGCCAGATTCTTAGTTTTGCAAGGACGTTTTCATCATCTTTTGAAATCACTCCATGAGACTAGAAACAAATGAGAGTTTGCCAGCTATGGAGTGGGTATTAACAATGGATTTTCCACAGCAGACATTCATGCGTTTGTCTTGTGGCTGGCTGAGAGGACATAACTGTGTTCTGCATCTCAGTGGAGCAGCTGGCAAGATAAGCAGAGTGTCTGGATTAATGTGCTCTGCTCTAATTAGCTCGTAAAGAGGCAATTGGCCTAGGCAGAGGGCTATGCTAGAATGCGCTGGTTTTGGCTCAGGTAGAGTTAGTTTTCTTTGTAGTAGCTAGTATGGGGCTATGTTTTGGATTTGTGCTGAAAACATAGTGTTGATAATACAGGAATGTTTTCATTATTGCTGAGCAGTGCTTACACAGAGTCAACGCCTTTTCTGTTCCTTACCCCACCCTACCAGCAAGTAGGCTGGGGGTGCACAAGAAGTTAGTCACCTTATATTCAAGCAGTTCATGAAACTGCGGGAAAGAGGATAACAATCTGATATTTCCTTTCACAGAGACTCCATCCCTATTTTTCTTTATAGGGAAGTCGCTTTGGTTTGTTTCCTGCCATGGCAGCTGCTACTCTACATTTCCATGACCATTTTTGCTGCAGGTCTGTTGGGTCAGGAGTGTGTTGAGATTCACAGGTAGGTTTGCACTGTCTCCAAAGGGCTGTCCTACTGCTACCTTCATGCCAGTTGTATGCACAGACAGTGAGCCTGCAAATGTCCCTGCAGCCTGGCTATAGTGCAGCCGGGACTTCAGTTGCCCAGCAGCTTAGCACCCAGCTATGTGCCTGCACACACACAGTGCTGTGCACAGGCAATGACTCGGACATACTGCTCATGCCAGGCTCACCATGCATGCAAGCTCTGTGTGTGCAGCAAATCTGACACGTGCCCAGAGTGACTCCTCTGCACCTGAGTAGTAAATCCAAACTGCTCCATGCATGCATGCAGTAATCGTTTGTGACTGAGTTCTGAGTATCTGGCAAGTAGTCCAAACTACGGCTTCTGCTCTGATCTGTAGTCCAGGACAAATGTCCAAATTCCCTGTTTCCTGTGGGAGCAGTGTTCCAACTAGCATTGTATCTGGGGAAGGTCAGGCACATGGCAGCTACACAGGAGGTAAGCAGATCACCACACAGGGAGAGTGACTGAGAGCCAACGTACAAGAAAGATAGACGCAGCTGTTGATAACACATTGTACTGAGATCAGACTGTGTTTGACCCAGTTGCTTCTTGACAACATTGAAATATTCTCTGGCTGTGGCACATTCTGCATTACCTTGCTGGCTCCCATGCTCCATCTCCTAGGGGGTCGAGTCACAGAATCACAGAATCATTAAGGTTGGAAAAGACCTCTAAGATCATCAAGTCCAACCATCAACCCAACACCACCAAGACCACTAAACCATGTCCCAAAGTGCCACGTCCACACGTTTTTTGAATACTTCCAGTGATGGTGACTCCACCACCTCCCTGGGCAGCCTGTTCCAATGCTTGACCACTCTCTCCGTAAAGAAATTTTTCCTAATATCTAGTCTAAACCTCCCCTGGTGCAACTTGAGGCCATTTCCTCTTGTCGTATCTCTAGTTACTTGGGAGACAAGACCAACACCCACCTCACTACAACCCCCTTTCAGGTAGTTGTAGAGAGTGATAAGGTCTCCCCTCAGCCGCCTATTCTCCAGACTAAACGGCCCCAGTTCCCTCAGCTGCTCCCCTTAAGAC
>NW_010520019.1:0-7523 GCF_000687285.1 Phaethon lepturus
CCAAAACTGAGCCCTGGGGAACACCGCTCGTAACTGGCCGCCAACTGGATTTAACTGTTCACCGCAACCCTCTGGGCTCGGCCGTCCATACTAATCAAGGCCAGTGCTACAAGACACAGAGGTGTGTGCTACGGCTAACATCATCACCAGCTTCATTAGTGTAAATAGACCTGAAGAAGCTAGAACAGAAACTGCTGTGGATCAGCATTTCTGTGCCTTCCCAGAACACCTGCACCAGAGAACCTCCATTTATGCTAATTCTTTTTGTGTGAGGGCTGGTAAAGGGGCAAGACACAGCTCTAGCCTCCGAATGACACCCCCAGCATGTCCCAGCTTGCCAGCCCAGAGCCACACAACAGTGATATTTGGCTGAGTGTATCTGAGGAGAATAATGCTGCCAGCAGTGCTAATTATCCTGAAGCTTGGACAAAAGCTAGCCCCACTGAAGGCAGAGGCAGTACTCCCACAGACATGCTGGGGCCAGGATTGAGCTCAAGAAATGCAGGCAGTACAGAGCTCTGCCAAATCCAAAGCTTTGGCCATTCTTTCCCTGTTGGGCCACATCCCTTCTTCATGCCATGCTGAGCCCTGGCTGGCCTGAAGAGTGACAAGAGGAAATGCTAGACAAACTCCTTTAGTTTTCTAAATAACAAGCAACACTGTCATTGAGTGAAAAATGATGACTGTGTTCCTGGTGTATGTAGACCCTCTCTCATTTCAAAAAACCCACTTTGCCTTCCTAGGCACTCTCCAGGTTTCACTGCTCTGTGCCAGTCGAGGCTGGGATCTAGTTTTGCAGCAACTTAATAAAGAAAAAAATGCTTATTTTCCCCTAAAAAATGTTGTTAATTATGGGTCCTAACCTTCCACCACTCTGACACAGGAAATATTTCCAGTACAAAGTAACAACGCTAACTTTATTGACTTGCCAAAGGTATAGATATGATTACTCTTATATGCTGATATATATATATATATATTTCTTATACTTATGTTATACTCATACCTCTATCTGCGCAAAGTATTGATCCGGTACGGAAAATCTGTTCTCTTTCTCTTAATTCTCCTTCTTCCTTAGTCAGGAACTGAACTGATGGCCTTTGGGAATAAGAGGGACATTTCAGCTTCAAATTTGAAAGTAAAAGGCAACAGTTATTATCCCTGCTTCACACACAGCTAGCCCTATGAATGCTCCCTGGCTGACTGGTTCATCCCCTTGGTGCTTTTCATTTTAATTCCTTTAAATTACTGCTAAGCAACCCTGCAAATCATCTGATGCCAGGTTCCTCCTAGGGAAGTCAGCAGGAGTTTCATTGATACGGTTCTCAAAGGAGAGCAGAACTGGGACTATCATGCTAAGCACTGAAAATGGTGCTCCTCGGCTCAGGACAGGTCACTGGTACGTTTCCTTAGTGCAAAAGAAGCAGCCAAACAAATCCAGAGAGTATCTGTATTTGCATTTCTGTACACCTGTCCTGTTTGCAGAGTAAAGAGCAATTAAACTCTGTCTTCACCCTTTTCGACTGACCGCCCTCCAATTTCCACAGATTAAATGTGAGATGCACATATTGGAGGAGTGGGGAATCCATCCCCCCTTGCTGGCCCTGTGGTGGCCCAGTTCCTGGCACCAACCTGGCCAGGGTGCAACAG
This sequence comes from Phaethon lepturus, assembly GCF_000687285.1. Taxonomy (NCBI): domain Eukaryota; kingdom Metazoa; phylum Chordata; class Aves; order Phaethontiformes; family Phaethontidae; genus Phaethon; species Phaethon lepturus. The sequence continues at coordinate 1,651 of NW_010520019.1, forward strand.
CAGCTCCAGACTGCCTGCCATAGGGCACCAGAGCAGCACCCTGGTGTCTTGCACCAGCCTCCAAAGGTGTGGGGACGCAGCAACTTCAGGTCTGTGTGGCACAGGATGAGGTGACCATGCAGAGCAAGCCAGAGCACAGGGTCTCAGGTTTGGCCTTCAGTAATACAGCACTTCCCAGAAGACTTTGCCTAAGACCTCTGCAGCTATCTAATATACATTTTATGCACAGTTGTAATTTCTTTTTAATCATATCTCTTTGGAAGTTTTGCAGCCATGTGGGATTCTTCACTGAAATACAGACTTTACTGCGTCATCAAGGGAAATGCCTCATATCCAAACAGCAAAAGAGAACTAGTGTTTAACATCAAAGGAGGAAAGCAAACACCAAAACATTCAGAAAATCCCCATGTGGGTGCAGACAGCATGCAAGTGTGGATAGGAGTAGCTACAGTGGGAGGAGACGGAGAGAGGGGAGCAGGGAGACAGAAAGATGGGGTCTGAAGGGTGTTCAACACGGGGACTTACCACCCCTGACAAAGCAGGACTGAAACACTGAGCACTGTGATCTCCTCCACTTGCTATCGCACCCCACTGCTCTCCTCGAGCAACCTCAGAAGGTGCTGCGGGGGCTTTAGGTAGCTTTCCTGCCCTACTTGCAGTATCTGGAAGGTTGTATTTGGCAGTTGAGGGCTTGAGTTTTTTTCTTCTTTCTTCCTAGGTCTTAAGAAATCATCTGTGAGACACAGAGCAGCTATTATTTAAATACATAACAGCACCCCATTTTGGTGTTAGCTATCTGACAGTGGTGCCCCAATGCTGTAAATCTGGCTTTATTTACTTACACATGGCATTTTCCTGGCTATTACCATTCTGAACCACCCAAATCCGTCAATCTAATGGAGATATATGGACAGTAAAAACATGCACTGGCAGGTTGTACAAAATGATCAGATTTAATCAGCTGATAAATTATTCACTCCAATTGAGAGTCAAACATACTATTTGAGTCTACTTATGGATGTCTGATTAGTGCAGGTAATTTTCCATTGCTTTATTATGTTTGCTAATACATTATGAAAACCATGTTGTGATAATGGTCTTACTTACGTTATTTTCTTGTATGAGCATATACCAGAAAGCTCATTCCACCCAAGGCCAGGGACACATTCTAATGGGCATCAGTTAGTTACACACCGCTATGCTATTTCCAAGGGCTTCTGCAAAAAGCAGAGTTGCCAACAGAATGGGAATTTCATTTAAGGAAAGCCATTACACTGCAAGGCTTTGTAAGTGGCACCGCGCTATTTTCAGACACAGCTGCCATTGCAACAAAGTGCAGTAAGAGCGCTGGGCTGGCTGCTCCCCAGACCTTGACGGATGTCTTTGGTGGCTGGATGGGGGACACAGCAGTAAATTGCATCACATTGTTGAGTATTCGTGCAGCAGCACAAGCATGCAAGATACAGTACCAGCACCTAATGCAGCAGCTTGCCACATCAAGCCCTTGAGGCTACGAACAGACCTCGGAGTCAAAGGAGAGCATTGTAGGCTGTCACGTCCAACCTCCCATATGTGAGTGGCCTGAGCATTTCATCCCGTTAGCCTGTACTGAGGCAATCTTTAAACAACTGCACACAGTTATAAAAAAGTAGCAGTCACAGGCAGCATGATGGAGAAAATCCTTGACTCCATCACTTCACCCTCTAATGTTCCAGGACCACCACTTGTCCAGAATCAAGGCTCGCACCCCAGAAGGCCCAAAATAATTTTTTCTAGCTTTGGTGTGGGTTCAAAGGAGTGCAGCAGCATGTGTCACATCTGCAGAGCCCCAGGTATTCTGCCCTGGGCAGCAATGCATTTTTTGGAAAAGACCAGTCAGGAAAGAAGCCAGAGCTGAAAAAAAGCTGGATGGTGCAGACCTGCTGACTAGGTCTGCTGCCAAGCCCATCCCAGTGTGTGATTCTGGAGAATGGTCTCCAGAAAAAAAATTCTTTTGGAGAATGAGGCACTCTCAATGTTCACCTCAAACACACATGTCTAAAGACCAACCACAGCAGAATCCCCTGCCACCAGCCCTGCCACCAGTCTTCCCTGCGCTCCCGGCCTCTTCCCCACAGCACTGAGCCCCTGGCTCCAGCCCCTGCATAACCACTACCCTTTTATTTTACCCAAAGTGTTGGTCTCCCTTTCCTGCAGAGACCATGGAAAGCACTGGCTGCTGAAACTGCAAGAACTGCACTTGGAAGCAGCAGGTCATTATACATAAGAGCAACTGGAGTAAGCGGAAGATGACAAGCCTGAGTTCAGACCGCTCCTAGGTCAGTCTCATGGCAATTACTTCCCTGCCATAGGGCAGGGTGAACTTCTGCTAAACAGGCAATGCAGAGTTTACCCATTTTTAATTTTTCTGCCAGGAAAGCCAAGAAGGTGAATGCATCCAAGTTTTAACCTTGCAGTGGCACCACAGTACTGAAAAGCCTTGTGCAAGACTGGGCTGAGACCCAAGCACGGAAAGGCAGTGAGGTCCCCATCTCCCAGGGCCTGCTGAGATGTGGTCATGACAGGGACTTGGACACTCTCAAACTCCTAGTCAGTTTTTGGCATTGTTTCATTTTTAGCTGTTTTCCCCTTCTCTCTGTACTCTTTGGCTTTTGCGAGTGTGCTAAAGCAGACAGGCATGAGTCTGCACAGCTGCCCTGTCACCCATAGGGCAGATGTGGCTGGCAGTGCTTCAGGTAGACACTGCTCCCCTTTCCCAGCTACATCACTCCTGTGATTAGGTTTTAATAATTGTGAAAGGTGCCAGACTGACAGACACCCTTTTCAGACCCTCAGGGAAACCCATGCTCCCACACACCCTTCCTCTGCCAAGAAGCAACCTGCAAAAGGTGAGAGGAAGCTCAGCTCCCTGCTCCAAACGCAGGCAAAAGCATGTGTACAGCCCTACAGCTAATGGACGAGGAGCTTCACACTCACCAATGCACTGCCTCCAGCAACAGCTTCCAGCTGCGAAAAGCCTGGGATCCCCAGAAATGTGATCGCTCAGCTGCCATGCCACCCTCTCAGCTACAGGTCAGGTCCAAGTCCCTCTCTCAACATCATGCAAATGTCATTAAAGGAAGAAGGAAGTGGTGGGAGTGAGGAAGCAGAGGGGAACCTTTTGTTAAGACTGCGGAAATTTTCAGTAAAATGAAAACAAATTGCTCTAAGTAAACCATTTGTCACAGTCTGATTACTCTGCTGCCACTCTGGGAACACCAATTTGTCATGCTAGATCAGGATAACAGCAGGCTGACTGTACAAAATGGCACGCTGCCTTCTGGCTTTTTTGCTTGCTACCGGTGAGGGCAGCAGGGATCTCCCACAGCTCCTTCCCAGTGCCCCATCCCTCCTGATGGCACAGGCACACACTCGGGACCCTGCAGCCAGCGTCACACCGCTAATGGTCCCCTGCTTCCCAGAAAGCGCCTGCATCTCCTGCTACTGCAACTCCACCTGAGACCTACCAAATATGCTGCTTTTACCTATTTATCCTGGCATGTCTACCTAGACTACAAGGTGTCCACAGCAGGGATTACTTCCTGCACTAGTGGTCGGCATAATACTGCCCTGAACTGAATTTTGGCACCTAAGTGTCCTGGCAATAAACCTATTTATCATCATTTCTCTTACTTTAAAAGCCAATGTCTCCTGCTTGCTACACCTTGAGGAACGCCGCAGCTGAGCCTGCAATGCTTGCTAGCCCAGTCCTGATCCACATTTCCTTCTCCTTGGTGATACCCGAAGAGTTTCAACAGTTTGTTGGTGGAGCAAGTAAAAAAAACCAAACACACAGAGCGAAAACAAATAAATTGCTGGGAGAGCCACAATTGAAGAGATGCTTAAAGGAGGGTTAATGCAAGGGAGAAAGAAGCAAAGATTAGCCAAAACACATAAAACATGCAAAAATAGCAGAAAAAATCCCAAGTCTAAGAATTAATTCCCTTAGCTTCACTGTCCACAGCTAATAAACAATTATTGGAGTCTCCCCTTCTTCTGCCTCTCTGGAAATATGCATTGGTTTGTAATACTGAAATAAAACAATTAACTCCAGTCCAAATAAAAATATCTTTCAGCCAACAAAATGAAAAAAACATCAAAATGTCATTTTGGGTAAAATGCTCCATTCAGTCCAAAACAAAATCCTTCATCTCATTTACAGATTATTGATCCTTTTTCTAAACTTCTTCTCCTTTTAAATTGGTAGGTCAATATTTAAATAAAGAAATGCCTTATTGAAAGGAAAGCAAAACAACAAACAAGTTTTGTTTGCAAACCACAGGAATGAACTAGCTGAGAATTTCCTATTCCTTTAACATTAATAAATAAAAAGCGAAAAATCAGAAAGATTTTAAATTTCAAAACTTCTTCTTTCCCCTTTTGGGGCTACTAGGGCTTGCTGGCTCACAGTTTACTGAATCAGTAAACAATGTCAGTTCTCTCCCATTTTCTGATATATTTGCTATTTGTCAAGAGCTTTTCCCACTGTTACTCTGAGCAGTCTCTGGCCAGCAGCAGGTGGGACTGCCTGGACCTGCCACCTGCCAGCACCCTTCTCACCCACAGCTGATGCACAGTCCTGGTCCAATTCCTTCTTTAAAAACCACAAAAGCTGGGAGAAAGAGATGAGGAAGGATGCTATAAACGTATCACCTCCACAGAACAGCAGAAATAAAATCTTCCTTTCAAAGTGTTAGAGTCCTCAGTGAAAGGCTTATGGTATAAAAAAAAAACCCAAAAAACAAAACCCAACCGACGTAGTTTAAGGTCATGGGAATATTTCATGCCAAGAAAAGGCAGAATGTTCCCAAAATCTTGTAAGTGCCCCCTTGTTCTCACTCACAGTGCCCAGAGCCCCAGGAATGGCACTGAGCCTGTAACCACAGCAATCTGCTCTGCCACACAGGTCTCTGACACTGAGCCATCAGGTAACATGAGATGAAGCATTTAATGGAAACTTGCTCAATGCAGAGGCCGGTGGCACTGGTTACAGTGGAAAATTAACACTGATGGCCATTCTATGCATTTTTTCCTTCTGCTTCCAAAAGCTGTAATATACCTTCAATATTACCAATTTCTGTTTTAACTTAAGGGAAAGGCCTTTAAAAATAACCTTTTCCTGGGAAAAAATGAGAGCTGTCACTACAACTAGCAAACTCTCGCACAAAGAAATGCTCCCTGTGCCAAGCGCAGTGTTGCAATTGATGCTTGTATGGCATTGCATCCCCCCTTGATACTCTAAATCTGTATAGAAACAGGTTGATTAGTAACAGAAGATGAAGCAGTGAATGAAGCTCCTGAAGAGGTAAGGTGGGTGCTGGGCTGGTTGCTGTTAGCCGTCCTAGCGAAGGTAAAGCCACGTTGTGCACACCAAGATCACACCGCTGAGACACAAACAGAACTGGAGTTTTTAGTCTTAGTCTTCCTCCCGTTCTTTGACATGACCAAAACAAGGGCATCTCAGATTGGGTGTCTTAAGACACCCAGACTCTTCACGGGGCTGCCATGTGGGTACACGTACCTGTACAGAGCTGTACCTGAAATAGTCAGCTAGACTCTGCCAAGGGGTGACTATGTTCTAGCCCAACAGGACCAGGAACATTATACCAAGTATTATGCACGAGGTGGGAAGTCTGAGGCTGAACATAGAGCAGAGATGAGCAGCATCCCCTCAGAGACCCCTTGATGTTCTGGGGCTTTAATATCAGAGTGCTTTTTTGACACACACACACACACATATATACAAGTAAGATACAAAGCTAATTAGATATGCAACAAGGCTCTGCTGTAGAAAGACTATAGCTGATAGTCTTGTATGGGATGTGATTCCTGCT
>NW_010520019.1:7554-34213 GCF_000687285.1 Phaethon lepturus
GGCAATATGGACAGAGTACATTTATCTAAGGGCTTCCAGGGGCTGTAAACATTAGCATTACCTTTAGTAAGGATAGCAGTGAGATTTAGATTTTTAAGTTGTTCTAGGAAAAACCTGACAGCAGCTCTACAGTACAAGCTGTCCTCTCCACAAAGCATGTGGGGGGTGGGGAGGGGAACAGGCAGAACCCAGCCTGTTCTGCTACTTCAGAAGAACGCTGAGACAGAATTCGGTATTTATGCATCTGACACCTCCCGTGTTTTAAAAGCATGATGCAGTCCACAGTGGTTTATCCAGAGGTAAACATGACATCTTAAAGAATAGTGCATGAAAAACTTCGGCTACTCTCAAAAGCTGAACTTAGCAGTAGCTGTGGACTTGTTTTGTTGCTAAGTAGTATGGTCATCAGCACTTGTGCAGAACAGAATACTGATGGAGCAGCAAATATAGATTGGGACTGGTCTTCCTCCCAACTGAGTACAGTGCTGTGGGGCTATGCCACACCACTCACTCATGATGTAAAAAACTCTCACCACCACCCTTAGACATTGCCGTAAATACACCCATTTGCACATCACCTCACCTTGTGACATTCCACAAGGGTTTATCAACTTGGCAGCTAAACATGGGCAGAGTGGGGCTGCACAGTCCTCTTGTTCACTAGGATTTCTTTCACAGCCCCTTGAGCATTAAACCTATACAGGCGATGGCTAAGCAAGGGAACAATCCCTCCCTGGTTTCACAGCTGAGCGATGGCACTTTCTCCTCAACACTAGGATTCAGGAGTCCCTGGTTTGCATTGTAAGAGCTGTTTTCCCCCCATGCTGACAGCAGGAGTGAAAGTGAACTCGAAAAGCTGCGGAACAGCCTTTTGTGCTATGCTATCTGTCTTATAGGGTGGACATTTCACTCCTTGTATATTTGAAGAACATTTAGCAGAAAGGGACAGATCTGTAGGTATGAGTTCCAGATAAATAATGTATAGCAGCAGTAACGATCAACTGTTACATTACTTATTATGGAAATTGTATAAATTAAATGCATGGTGTTTCAATGCATGTGCAAACAACCTCTGGGACCACTTCTGAGGAACCCACAAGAAGTAAGAGAGGAAAGAAAGGGCATATATACTCTATAGCAGTCAACACACTTGCCATTTCCAAATGTGTCCGCACTGCATATTAGATACAATGTTCAGGGCTCAACAAGAAGTAAACTCCTACTGATTTAAGCATTGATATTACTGAGTGTAAGGTAGTAATACCTACAAGGAGATCATAATTTCCTAAATCTTAATAGCTTTCTTAAGCCACTTTTATAAAGCATGAAGTAGCCATTTCTCACTCACAGTGAGCAGCTACTGAAGCTGAGAGAAGTCATCTCATGGGAAGAAAGCTAGCTGATTATCAATAGTCCTTTAAGTCCTAATAAAACAGCAAGAGCTGGTTTCCTCATCCCATTTCTGGGTCAGTTCCAGGAGACCACACATTCAAACCAACACAAGTGAAATGCCGGCAAAACCAAGAGAGTAAATCACAGCAGTGGGAGATCAAACTACAAAGGGGATTTCTTTTCCTCCACAGAGACCATTAGCTATATCATGTTAGTTGCCAGCCTAAGTCATCAATTCACCTTCATCATATTAGTCACAAGCATCTGTCAACAGCTGAGCACAGCTCTTGCAGGAACTCACTGCAAGGTAATGGAGAGAGAAGTGCTCATAATTCAAAAGGCAGGTTCAGTGCGTGCTTCTCTTGTTCAAAGAGCATGGAGACTTTCCTCTTTACCGTGGCCCTGCAAATTCCAATTGATCTAAACCAACCTTCATTTTCTAAATGCTGCTGCTGAGTTTGAACCTCAGTGAAAAATCCATTTGCTAGAAATGAAAGTTGCCAATTAAAATCAGTCTGTTTATGTTGCTTTGGGGAGCTGAGGGAGAGAGAGAGAAAGAAAGGAAAAGCCAAATAATTCATTAAGTGATCTATATTGTGCCGGTACAGTTGGCAATTATAATTATCCTAATAAGACCTTCCTGCTTATATAAGCCCTTCCATTCAGGGATCTCAAAACACTTTGCAACCATTAATGATGTTAGCTTCATAACATTCCTGACCTCATTTACAGGGGAGGGAATTGAGGAAAAGAGAGGAAACACTACCATTTTCTGTAACAGATAGCTTTCATTTTGTAACTACCTGTAGAGTTTATATCTGAAACTAAATCACACTTAAAAACCAGGGTCAGTTCTGAGCTCTTGAGCCAATAGCAGTCCTTGACTCACGGTGTGAGTGCAAAAAAACCCTCACGACCCAAAAAGGCTAGTGAGAATTGTGTGAACAGGGAAGGTCTATCTGCAAACCTTCTGCAAACAGCCTTGGGTAACTGAAATTTGTCACCCTGGAAATGTGGCAGACTCAAGGAGAGAGCTTCTGCCTCAACCTCTCACACAAAACCATCCCTCCTTCTACCTCAAAAAGTACTCACACATGGGATGAGTGTTATCAGTGTCCACTTCTCCAAATCCACAGCTTTTGGTTTTGGCTCCTTCTCTGAAACAAAAAATGAAATACAAGCAACATGAAATCCTGGGAAAAGAAAAAAACCAAACTGGAACAAATAGTTGAATACATTGCAGGTATGCATCCAGGAGAAAGCAGGACTTGAGTAGCAGCCACCATGGATATCTCAAGAACAAATTGTGTCAAACCCATGTAATTTCTTCCTGTGAGAGGATGATAGGTTTTGTAGGTAGAAGAACAGCAGATGCCATATATCCTGACTTCAGCCGTTGTTTCTTATAGCAGTCTTATAGCTGAATTAAGAAAGCATACATATTTCACATTGCAGGGAGAATGCAAAAGTGGTTGGAAAGCAGTACTTGTAAAGCAGTTATCCATGTTTTGGCATCTAATAGTGGTATGGACCTGTGTGTTCCATGGGGAGCTGCCCTGGGTCTAGGACTATTCAGTATTTCCACTAATGATCTGGATGATAAAACAGAGAGCATGCTTATTAAGTCTGCAGATGATGCCAATTGAGGAAGACCAACACATCCTTTGGAGAACAGACCTGGAATTGAAAATGATTTAACAAATTAGAACTCTATCCCCAATCACAAGAATGCTCTTTAACAGGACTCAGGGTTCATTTTTGACTGTGAGGTACAAGAAACAATCCTCCTGCTCTCTTCAGTAGGGAGAAGGCCTTGGTAAAGCACCATTTTTGGGCTCTGCATTTCTAGAAAATCAGATGCCATCTGGGAAGAGTTTGGACTGGAGCACTGAACAGGATCAGAGTCCAGAAAACAAAATTTATGTGGAAAGGACTGCAAGAATTTCAATAGTTTACCCTAAAAGGCGAAAACTGAGACAGGACCCAGTAACAGCCTTCACCTATGGTAAAAACTCTTGTTTTCTACTTCTGTGATGGATGGGATAAGGCCTTTCAGAGGGGGGTTCAGAATAGACAAGAAAGACTCTTGCATTGGACTAACATAGTAACTATTAACCCAACAACCCACTCCCCGCTGGGCTCCCTGGGGAGAGTCCAAGTTTCTCCCCATGGACTATACAGGGCATCTAGTGAGATTAGCCTTATTAAGCTAAAGTCAGCCTTTAGAAATAATTCCCTCCCCTGTATTTTATCTGTAGGCTCGTTTGGGCCTGCTGTAGGGTTGGTGTTGGAGGAAAAAGGCCAGCAGGCTTGTGAAGTAGGTTGGGACCAGACGAGGTTCAAAAAGAACGGAAAATTGCAGCTCCCATATGGGAGCTGAAAGGAGAATCCAGGCAGCAAAAAGCAGGGGGATGGAGTCACTTGTTTTATGCCAGAAATCCAAAAGCCATATTTTCTAACTGTTGTTTTAGTTAAAAGCAATTGCCAGGCATGTCACAGGAAGCTGGTCACCTGTTGAGAGTGCTGGGGAGAGGGACACAAAGATGACATGAACAGCAAAACAAGCTGCCCAGTCAGTCTGAAAAGCCCCAGGAGCAGAGCTGCTACCATCCAGCATTGCAAACAGCTGCACTCAGTTCTGCTGTGGTGCAGGAGAAACTGAGGCAGGGCATGACTTAGCCCTTCCATCGCCATTAATTTGAGATCTCTAAAGAGTCTACAAAAATGTGTTTACATTGGCAGCCCAAATTTTAGAGTTTAACAGAGGGTTTTTTTAGAGTTTAACTTTTAAGGCAGGGAGGAGCTTGTTGGGGTTTCCAAAACTTTTCTTCTGTAAAAAGAGAAAAGAATTTTATCATTGCAGACCACTTACAAATCTGCCAGACAGAAGACAGATCCCACAAATTCTCCTTTGTGTGGCTCTTCTCCGCCCAGTAATGTTCTTCTAAAAATGAAATTAACTTTCTTGCTCACATCCTTGAAATTCCCTTCACAACCAGATAGCCAAATAATGTTAATACTAATTTTAATTCTGAAAAGCATACAAAAAAGAGGAAATTTTCTCATTATTAATGGAAGAAAAAACCTATTTAGCATATCTAAATGAAAAGTGTAAGATCTATAACCCGTACAATAGCAATCATGAAAAAGCTACAAGATGGAATTATTCTCTCAGGGCTTTTATCAAGGTAGTTATCATAAGTTAAATGTGAAATCCACCCAGAAATCACTCAGAGAATTCAATATTCACCTACTTCTCTACTGTAAATAATCCCCCATGCAACAGTAAAAGTTCTCTGTTTATGACTCCATAATTTAGGTTGTGTCAGCAATTAGCACTTGAAGGTACAGCACTGTGCTACATTTTTTACGAGTTAGAGGAACTTGTGTATTGCAGGCAGCCAGACTGCTGCCTGATTTGCCAGTGAGGCTGGGACAGAGGACAGCACAGAAAGTGAGCAGTAGTGCTGGCCGCCTGGACTGACGGACACGCAGGGAAGGGGATGTGGACCACTCAAAATTAGCACTTCCTCCGCTGCAAGAGATTCCTACCGACCTCAAACAAAATAGAGGCACAAAGCTGCTTCCCACATGGAAAACGCTGCTGTACGCTTCAGGAGAATTAAAATGAAGACTTCATCATGCAGGTTTAAGCCCCACCATAACACCTTTGTCAGAGGGAGATGGCATTTTATTCTTTCTGTTTCAAAACTTCTCCTAGTTAGGTCTTACAAGGTGTTTTTCATTGTGGAGAAGCCATTTTAATTACTCCTAACATTCACTGGGGGGAATTACTGCTGTGCAGAGAGCAGATAGGCATTCTCCTCCCTCATACCCGTGACAGGAGAACAATGTGCCATGTTGCTAAAAATACATTGTGGTATTTATCAGCTGGTCTTCTACAAATAAGAGATGGCCCGCATAAGGTCCAGGGAACTCCAAAACAACTTCCTTCCTCCATTTATCTCTTTCAACACTGGCTTATGTTCACAGTAAATCAGTATCTTCAGGAGGCAGCATGCAGCATGAGAGGGGACAGGAGCAAACCTTCATTCATTCCCTGCCTGTCACTGCTTCTTACTCATAGCAATTTTGCTATGCTCCTGGACTTTGACTCTGTGCAGGGAACATGCTGGGGAATAAAGTGAGCAATTGGATATGATCTAAAATTTGCCTGAACCCTCCACATCCAGCACTAAGCTATATTTCCTAAGAGATGAATTTTGAAGGCAATATATTTTTGTGTACCCAAATTTTAAACTATCTATCTGGGCATTTTAAGATTATAGAAGTGGAGAAAAAGCACTTTAAAAATGTACTTTGGAAATTGTATGAAAGGCAAGCCTCCACAAAGACAAGCTCAAGCCTTCTCTCAATGGAGCCAGAGGTAAAACTCAGTAAATAAGAAAATCTGAATAGGAATAGACTTGAGCACCAACACTAAAGGTGGTACCGTATACAGGGACCATCCTTCAAGGTGTGTTAATTGTATTAGCAGACAATACAACATGAATGTAGTAGGAGAGAGGCAGTGATACCCCTGGACAGGTTTGCAGGGTGCTGGCAATACAGAACACCTGTAAGATTCAGCTTTGCTCTATGGGACAGGCTGAAGCTGTTCCACTCATTTAATGCCATAAATTTACCAAAGAAACCAGAAGAGTGGAAAATGGAAGAGAGAAAATACGTCTATTATTTACCTCTAAAAAGTTCAGAAGTCTGACACCAGCTGTCCACATTAAATAAATATGTTTCTTTCCATGTTCATTAACACAATTGGTATTTTCATGACACTAATGATATGAATTCATTACTACTGCATGGTGTCTGTATATATTCTCATAAGCCAATTTTATGCATTCTTATTTGTAACTAAATTAGCAATAACAGGCAAATGAAATCCTAGAACTGGTTACAATAACCCTGTTTGGAGTAGCCCCTGATACCTTGTTTAAAGATATTCTCAGATGTAGTGAGTCTAAACTGTGTCTCCAACCATGTTTGTGGTTGTTGTTAGACACTTGTGCAGGACCAGAGGTGGCTGAAGCCAACGGGAACAAGGGTTCAGGTGGGAGTTAGCCCACCTAAATGTGGACGGTTTAAAGCTATTTAGCCAACTGTCTTGGGAAACATAAACTTTGGTCAGAAAGCCACAACTGAAACTTAAAAGCTTAACCAAATCTTGCTGGTCTCTAACCAAATACTCAGGGAGAACATTTCGGATACCAGCAATTCCTTAACCTAGCATACAAAGACATAAAAAGATCCAATGTCCAGGGGATAAGGCTACATAAATTCAGTACACATTAAGCATTATTTTCTTTTAATAGTGAGGAGTAATTAACCACTGAAACAATTGCCCTAGGGACTTGATTTAAGCACCTGATGTCTTTTAAGACTAGGCAGGACATCTGCATTTTAAAAGCCTTGTGGTAACTCGGAAAAGGTTATCAGCTTAACACAGGAATGAGCACAGGACAAAATACTATGGGCTGTTTTATTCGTGATGTCAGTCTAAAACCATGGGGTACCATTGTTACGAGCTGTAATGTATGAGACAGTATGAAGTCCCTTGGTTCTCCTGCAACTGGTCCTCCTTTAGCAACATATTAAGCATGTTGAACATTTATTTAAAAGGTCTCAGATTTTCTTTAGAAACCCAAACCATCCCCATGGCATATTCGCAGCTGATTTTACAAACCACAAGGCTCGATCCTCAGCTAGAATAAATCAGTGCAGTTCCACTGAAGAAAGTGGAGTTTGACCAGTTGTCATGAGACAAAAAATCTAAATTCCTTATCAAAGGCACATATATATTTCCCAGTTTTCCCACATTATTCACTTAAATCTCCCCTGGATTTCCATCTAAGACTAATGGCTGTGAACAGATGTCTCTGCATCTTCAGCGCTGTGTTCTAGACTTTCTCTAGTATTTCCTTGATAATTCTGTTTATCCAAATTTTGTCACGTGTACACCTTGTTTTCATCAAGTTCTGCCAGTGCTTAAAGGGAATAATCAAGCCTAGAGCTAATCAGCAAATAAATAGACTTAGTGAGGTTATGGCAACAGGATAAACAGGATTAACACTTCAGGAGGACAGACGAATATAGCTGGGCACTCAACGGGCAGGTTTCACTATTAAGCCAAGAGTGCCATGTTAAGCAGGGGTGGGGAGCTCTTAATGCTTTTGTTTCTAACCGGAGATCTTCGGGAAAATACAACACTGCATAGTGGAAACTTAACATTTATGAATATTTATACAAGTGAATTCAATAGGAATGATGATAATATTGGTTTAAGATTTTATTTCCCTTAGCTAAAGGTCTGTAACCATAGGCTAAAGCACACATAACTGTAATGTGTGCAATGCATACCCTGCACACAATCATATGATCATGGAATAATCCAAGGGGGAAGGGACCCCTGGAGGTCTCCAGTCCATCCCTGGCTCGGCGCAGGGCTAACTGCAAACCTGGATCTGATTGCTCAGCACCTTTTCCACTCAAATTCTCAAAACCTGCAACAATGGAAATTGCACCAAACTGGGACAACCAGGACCAAACCTTCAACCCGACAAGAACTGCTCATCCTGTTGCTGTGCACCCCTAGGAATGGTCTAGCACCTCTCTAATGATATCCCTTCGGTAGTGACATTCTGCAGTGAGGTTCCCCCATGCCCAAAGCCTTCTCTCCTCCAGGCTGAACAGGCCTGTCCCACACTTCTCTGGCTTTTGTGCTCCAACCGCCAAACACCTTCATGGTCCTCCCCGGACTTGTTCCAGCTTGTCAGCATCCCTCATGCATCCTCCAAACCAGACATGCTCCAATATGGACCAATCCCTGATGGTATTGCAAAGGAGGGCTGAAATGAAAAGGGTCAAAAACCCAACTACTGTCTGTAGAAAACCTCATGATCTTTCATTGCCAGTGATCAAAACCAAAACTCACCAGTCCAATGCCACAAAAGATGAGAAATTAAAATAATCTCTGCCATTCCTAATTAATTGCCATCTACATTTTCAAGCCTTATGGTCCATATTTCTACCTGCCTAGGAACGGAAATAGGCATTCAGAATGCATTTACTGCATTCTCAAGAGTTGAACACACAGAATTTATGGCTCAAGGGAGATAATGTATGATGGTTCAAAATGATTTTGAGAGTTTCCTAGCATCTCCCCCATATTTAAACCAAACGGTTTTCAGCCTGACAGTAGCCAAGCTATAGCAGAAGGATGTGGACATGCTCTTTGAGAGGTGTGACCCAAAGCCATGCATTGCCTTCTGCAACTGCCACTCACAAAATCAATACAGAGCTTACCACTTCCACGTGGGAATACATAGGTTGGGATAGGCTCGATAATAGAAAGAAGTCCTTTTTTTGCTAGAAAAGGGCTTGATCAAAAGTGAATTAGGTTCAAAGGATTGAATAGTTAACTCTTCCCTTAAAAAGAGGATTCATTTGTCTACAGGGAAGGAGTGAGGCTGTTCACCCAAAGGATCCAACATGATTTTTTTGTTACAACCCAGACATTTGGACAAATTCAGAGATATTTTGTCATTCCACAGTGCCAGCACAGGGAAGAGGGATTCTCTAGTGCCACGTCCACACCCAGTGCCAGAGAGGTGACTCCCTTGGCAAACATGCTTTCCCCTTTAATTTCACAACTGAATCAAGGATGTGAAAAACCACTGTATGGGAAGAAAACCCGAGGCACTGGAGGACTCTGAACTAATGGAAAAAGGCAAAACAACAGGAGTCTGAAACAGCAATTTCAAACGGCAGATAGACACTTCTAAAGAAGTTATGTATCTACCATAAGAAACAACTGATGTAAACACTGGTCTATTTTTTTAATGTTTTCCAATTAATAAGCATCATCTTGCAAAACACATAGTAGCACAACACCAAGCACATTACAGAGCCACAGCCTTCCTATAGCCTGTCTGGTTTTTAATTACAGAGAAAGGATTCACTCTGGTTCTACCCAGATGTTCTCAAAGTTGACAACCTCACTGGCAATAGGACAAGAAGTAGGAGGAATAACCTTATATCTGCAGATTTCCATGCAGAAACCAAAACAGCTAGTAGAAATGTTACAAAATGAGTGCATCTCTTCACACTTCAGGGGAAAGAGAAGGAAGGAAAAAGAGAGAAAATAAGCACTTCCGGTGCACTAAGTGATCATTTATCTTTGTTCTCTAGTAGCCTTTGTGAATGCAACTGCTCCTCTACTGAACTTGGCACATTGCCTGTAACATTTGAGGGCTTTGCTGCTTTAGCAAAGTGTCTTTCCTGAATTCATTCCATTCACAGGTTGTTGCAAAACAAAGGAGACTCTCCTTTTTTACATTTGTCATCTAAGGAAGCTCACAGGATAATAGGTGCAGAGGCCCTACCCTTTGAAAAAAAGCTTTTGGAAATAACTTGCACCTTCTACTTCGGAAATACCATGGTTGCAACACATTTTGATACTGCCATGAAGGTATTTGCATCTAATTTTTAACTTAAACCAAAAATTGTTTGCATTATTGTCTTTGCTTGATGTCCTAATAAAAGCTGAAATCTTAATGCATGGAGTGGTGCTGACCTCATCATGTCAACGCATGGCTAACAGCATTACTGGAGTCCAAGGCTCTCATCATGCTAAGAAGAAAAAAATCCCAGACTTCCTTTCTCTTCTCCACTACATACATAATTGAGGGCACAGTATTCAGTGACAATACGCTCAAATCTGCATACTTGATTTCCCCCTGCTTCCCCTGTGCTACTGGCTGCCACAAGTAACTGGACGTAGTTCTTACCCCTATTATTCTTTTAAAGCCCAACTCATCTATATGCAAGAACCACATGGAGAAAGGCTTCGACTATGCTTCCCTTTCCTGCACTGCAAAAAATGGCTTGACCATGTTTCACCTTGGAGAAACCCTGTTCCCTGCATGGCCAGCCCTGAGAACAGAGCAGCTCCTCTGCACTGATGGCAAAACAGCCTTCCCTCCTGTCACCCCACTATACATTGACTTTTTTTTATTTTCCCAGCCATTCTCCAGGAGATGGCTTCTCATCAGAGGGAAACGGTACTGAGAAAAGATGGCTGGTTTATTGTTCAAAGAGCTCTGCAAACACAGCCCAAATTCTCTGCTGGCATGAACTGTTGTGATTGAAGTCAAGGCAGCCACCGTGATTTACATCAGCTAGGCTCTAGGCCACCAGTATCTGAAGTCCTTCCTATTATCCAAGCTGCCTAGACCCAGAGAAGAAAAATATTATTGCTCTCAATATGCATCAAAATTATTTATTTTCCCAGGGCATTCTCCTCTCTCCCCTGGGAAGTAGTTGAGTATTTAAACTTCACCGAAAGCAGCAGAGGAGGCCTGGGCTCAGTTGCTGGCTCTCCAGGACAAGCCACTTACCCTCTCCACAGATGGGATTCCTCCCTCGTGGAACAGGGATGATCCTGGTACCTGAGGCACACTGAAGCTTCACCAGGCATCGTTACTACTGCTGTTCCCACTAATATTTCCAGTCCACTGCACCCTGCCAATTATTTGGCTGCTGTGTTCAACCTGGCGCATGGATTCATCAGGTCGGACACATCTGGAAGATGGTACATGCTACTGGATGTGTCTCATATACACAAAGCTAAAAAGAAAAGTGGATCTTCTGCATTTATTTTAAAATATTTTAAGCTTATTCCTAGACACTGAAGACAAGTATTCCCTTCAGGTTTAAATTAATGAGTGGAGTTGGTACTAGCTGAAATAAGATCAAGAAATGTAGGAAAGCCTTTGATGTTGCAAAATAGACTAACTATTGCTGTTTATCTAAGTATTTGGTAAATTACACTTCGTAAGGAAGTATATGCTTTAGTCAAGGCTACTTTGCATAGGCAGATGGGTTGTGTTTCATTTTGCTTATCCTTTGTGTTTCAAAACTTCTGCTACTTTTTATTTTAATTGTTTGTAGGGAAGTTAGTTGGAGCCATTTGGAAAAAGGTGCTTTAAAGGAATCTCAGTAAGGGAATAAAAAAAAATTAATTCTTCTCACACTTCTAAGGCATGCTTTGACAGAGGCACATGGGGCACTCACAGTGGTATTTTGGAGTCAGGAGAATGCGGGTATAACACAACCCTCTGCACACCACCAAAATATTGAATATCTGAGTCAGCTGTGACAGTGTTTCCACAGGACTGTGATAGGTGTAGGAAGAACTTTTCTGGTCACAAGTGAAGACTAATATACTGAAAAAGAAAATTTATTCCCATCTTTGCACTATGCTCCAGAGGTCACACTAAAGAAAAGCCTGTCTGGATTCAGAGAGTAAAATGAAATACAGCCCAGAGATTGTCCCCTTAGGCTGCTAATTTACTGTGCACCAAAACTAAACAGATTCAAAAACAGTGACTGAGATGAAGATGAGCTTGCCCATATAACTGCTAGGCACTAAGGGGCCTCCAGGCATGGCTAAGGAGCCACTCAAACATCTGCTAATTTCAGCTGCACTTTGCATTAAACTCATATGCTCCTTTAGATTGGCTTGTTTTGGAGGTCACCTTAAAATAAGACAGAGAACACTGCATTTGAAAATGTTTTGGTGTCCATTGTCACTGTGGTAATTTTAATGTGATCACCTGGTGTGTGGTTAGCACTTTTTTCAGCTCTCTGCTAACCCAATATGACAGATAGCACAATTCCAAAATACAAGCGGTAAGACAAGCTTTCAAAATTGTCTAAATATATAGCTAGCCCACCAGCTGTTTGCTGCAGCATGTCAAGTCCATCTCTCCATGAGACAGAATTCCCCCCCTTAAAAAGGAAAAACAGAACAAACACTAATACTTTAAAAAAAGAAAAATACCACAGACACAAAATGAAAGACAAATATCCTTTCCCAGCACTTTCTGTTATGGCTTAGGTACCTGTGTAGCTCAGATGCAGGGATCTGGGGAAACGGCTTGTGAAGATGGGGGCTTTGGCACAGAAGGGCATGGGGAATATTTCTTCCCCTCCTGGCCTCCAGCTGCCCGTCAGCCTGCTGTGCAGACTGACTTCACGAGGGAGTAGATCAGGGGATTTATCTGACTGAACATCACCGCGGGCTGTGGGCGGTGGGACAGGCACACCACTGTGCACGGGCAGTCTGCACCCAAAGCACTCAGAGACCCAGTTATTGCCTTTGAGCCAGAGTGAGCCTCAGGATCCAACACTCAGCTACCTCAAGACAGGATTTTTCATAACCTCATGACACTTCTTCATATCCTTCTCCCAGATTCCTTCAGTGGGAAACATGCATACCTCCAAAGCAGACAGGTAATATTGACTCCAGTGCCAATCCCAGTTACAGTGATATAAACAAACAGGAACTATGCTGAAGTTTTGCTGGAACTGCATCTTTACTGCGTGCAAATGAAGAGCTCACCTCCCACGCAGAGAGGCATGTCAAGAGCCATGTAGCAATTGGATGTTTACGAGGCCTTTAAGTCCAGGGGGTGGGTCCTACCTGAGATCTTTTTGGCTATTTTGCGAGCTCCAAGCTGCATACAAATTTGAGAATACACATGTAAAATATCTATGTATATTAAAATATATACATACATATATAAAACCCTGTACATTTCTGGACGCATTTTGTATTATCAACAATCCAGATTAATAACACCACATTGCCTTCTTAAATTCAGCCATCTGCCTGCACCCACCATGTCTTAGGCTTCAACATCCAGCTTGTGTGGGCAAGAACAAGCTTTCAGCCCGTTTCAAGCTCCCTTCCCAGCACCTCCCTGCTTGCATCATTTCAACCCCAAACCACTAGAAGGCACAATACCCCAAAGTATAACCTCAAACCAGCAGTCTCAACCCGCAGGATGCAAGACCACCCAGGGGGGCTTGAGTGGGTGCAGTGTGCAGAAGAGTGGCTGATCTCACCCTGGACCATGGGAATTTAGCATGTCACGACTTTTCATGTCATGAATCTGCAAAGGAGCTGCTTGGGAAAAGACTTCTTCTATTCCTTCCTTCTCAAGATATTTGCTAAAATCCTGTCTAAACCACACCAAAGGACACAACTGACTGGATTGGGCACCAAATGCACGAATACAGTATAGTGCATTTGTGACCACACCCGGACATACGGATTGGTATCCGGAGAAGATCAGCAGCATTTCAATGTCCGTATCAATGCCTGTGTATAAAAAGATTCAAGAAACCTATCTTCAGTCAACAATGAAATTAATCTCCAGAGCATCAAGGAACTATATTCCCTTTAACCTCAATGCAGTCAGCTATGCAAAGAATGTTTTCTACTATGTATGCATTGGCCAAATACTCCTGCTCTCTATCTTTCCCTTGTGGATGACACTTTTTCCCCCTAAATTAATTAGCTTTCATTGAATAAATCAATATTTTTCTCAACAAGAAAAAAACAGCTAAAAATATATACTGTGCAAAAAATACTGTACAAACTTATTGAATAGCCTAAAGATAATGATATGTCCAGAGACTGTGGTCGTTTGAAAGCCATGAAATGTAATGCTGAAAATTGCTTTACTGAGTTAATAAAAAGAGAACCACTGAAAAAACACAAAGATATATATTTGTTAAGTTCTTTTCTCTATTTTTCCCAATTGCTGAAGGTTAGAGCTACATCTTATTTGCCAAGAAAAGATTTTCTAGGACTCTTCAGGTACGCATCACAGAGCAGTTACCCAAATGATCATAGCCAAATGAGATATCTCTGAAATAGACTAGCTGTACGTATAACTAATACATTTAGTATTATATGCAAGTACTAACTTCCAGTAATTCAAAAAGCATCTACAAAAGTTCTCCATCCAGAAGTAAAAAATATTTACCCCTCCACAAAGACAGGCTAAGGTGGTATATGCTGAAACAGGCTGTGGAGTGTCTAACAAAACAGAGCCTCATCTATGCCTGCCCCGAAGAAGGCACAGAGCAAAAAGACAGACTAGGTGCAGGGTGGGGAACAACGCAGGGGTGAAGTGTCCCCGAGTTCCCTGCACTGGGGACAATGGACAGCTTTGCTGAGGGAAAGCTCCCTTGCAGTTTACCAGCCCACAGAGCTGCCAGCAGGGCTGCTGGGTCATTGTCCTCCAGGTTTGTCTTTTGCCCCTAAAAGCACTTCTCTCTTAAGAGCCTTCCACTCAGAAAAGCACAAGGTGCCTTCCAGATCTGTGAAGACAGTAAAAGTATAAAGTTTTTTCTTTCATCATTGTTCCAGCCCTTCATAGCCTTAAAGGAGGGACTTCATTTCACACAGGTATGATTTTATAAAACCCTGGCCAGTCTCAAAAGCAAAATAACACCAATCAATATTATCCAAAATAACACCCAACCTCTACAGAAAACCAACTGCATAAGCTACATGAAATCACAGACACATTTATCTGCCTTGCTCATGTGTTGTTGGAACAGTCCTTGCAAATTCCCATTAAAATGCATAAAAACAGAGGAAGGGAACGTTTTTGTATTAAAGACCGCAGATGTATTCAGCACTTTTTGTAATACCTAAGTGATCTGCTCAGTAGGGCTATCTCTAACAGGAATTTCCCAGTATATTACGAAAGGAGGCAGAATTCCTACTTTGCACTGGGGTGAGAAGCTCACGTCAGGACAGACTGTGTGCTTCCCTCCAGCACTGAGGGTCCGACTCTGCCTGGCACAATCACTGCCAGTCTGCAGAAGGAGCACATTATCTTCTACACAACCTAGGAACTCTCACGCAGCAGGAAGCAGAAACGCAGGTCCTGTGGCATGTGATTTCCCACTGTGGAGGATCAAGAGCCTCCATGGCACATAGTGAAACCATCCTTTTCCCTGGCAGCAAAGAGCCCTGAGCGAGGCAGATACCAGCCTCATGCTTTGGCAGCAGCGTGCTGCCACCAAGGGCTCTTTCAGACACAGCCTATATGTTTGACATATTTTGTCTCTCAACTCCTTACTAAGACGTCCCCCCCTCGGAGATATTTTTGCAATGCCATTTGACCACTGCCAGCTGGTGTAGTATAGCATTTTTGGCAGGATGTTGCTGGCAGGCTAGTCCACTGTCTAGCTCCATCCTTAAGAGCTTCTCTGACCTCCGAGGGATGACGAGGACTGTGCCGATAGCTTTCTGACTCAGACTGTGCGTTTCTGGGCAGGCCACATGCCTGTACTGCACTGTATAGGGCTGCCAATCTCATACACACCACATCTGTCTGCTATTTTCTGTCTCTGAGGAATTTATTCCTCCTCTTCGCTGGTACAGTGGCCACTCTGAGTCTGTATATGCTTTAATTTATGCAAAACTCAATCATTAACTTGTGTCTGGGGAGTCTTTTCCAAAGGGGAAACTGTTGTCATTTCCTTCAGGAACAGGGCATAATGTTACCTTTACAATTTATTGAAATGACAAGCTGTAGTGCTAACCAAGCTCCAGCAGCTCCCATTAAAAATGACTACCATTTGTGAGAGCTCCAGGTATCACAGGCTTTGTCCCCAGATCACCCTGCTCATCTTTACTGTAGCTCTTGCAACCTCCCCAGGCTGACAAATCTGCTGCTGCTCAGTTACTGCTATTTTTTAATGGTCTCATTTCACTCCAGCACATCTTGATGCTATTCTACTGTCATCTCAGGGGTTAGGACAGGCATAAACTCAGTTTTTTTTGCAGGATTTGTTTATTGATGTACTTTTTGAAATCTAGTGCCGATGTGGAAGTTTTACTACCTCTAAGCTTTTAAGCATAGCTGTGATGGCAACACAGTTTGCAACAACTCACAGAGTCCCTGCATAAATGGGGTAGGATTTACTGAGCCACACTGCCCATGTTAATAGCCCAAGAGCCGATTAATAATCTAATAAGAGTCCTAATAACAAACAGCTTCTGTGTCCAGCCATGCCATGACCCTAACATGTCTGCATCTTTCTGTTCTCTGGCCTTCACCTCTGGTACAAGCCAGAGCACCTTCTTAGTGACTCTTGATAACATCTGCTCCACCCACAAAGTTTTTGGATGCTATGTGCTCCTGCTTACCTTCAGCATGCTACCAACATTGACAGGGCACACCAAGCTCACCTGCTTGTATGTCACTTTAGGACTCCTTGATAGCAGTGCAATCCCCTCCAACCAGCCTGAAGAAAGACACAGGGCAAACAGCTTTAATCCGACTCCCGTGTCTTGTTTAGAGTATGACTTGGCATTTTTAGGAGAAGAGATCATTCCCAAAGAGAAGAGATTGAGGAACGGTGTTTCTCGTTCTCCACGTGCCTTGGCTGCCCAGCCTACAAAGATACCAGAAAGTCTCAAGCATAATGCCTTTCCCTGGAAACATAAGTTTTAACTTTTGCTTTTTCTCTCAAAAGTAATCTGCCTCAGTTAGACAGACGATCCAGCAAACTGCAGTGAAATCATGAGACTTGTACAAAAGGTCTGCATTCCCTTAATCCTGTTCTGCTATGAAATATCCCCAAATCCTCAAGCATATATTCAAGAGAATTTTTTGGGAGGAGCTTTCTTCCAAATTCCCTATCCAATAAAGAAGCAGTAGGAAACCAGAGTTTTGTTTTCTTCTTTCTAGAACCTTAATCTTGCACTAATTCTAAACCTGAGTGGCTGATATTTACTTCAAACTACATAAATGCTGTTTATCCTGTGAACCATGGTCCTTATAATAAGTCGGTGGAACATTCAAAAATCAATAGGAACTTGAAGTCCTCCCTGCTCCCTTTATGAAACTCTAATGTTCATTATAAATCCAGTGTAAAGTGTACAGAGCTGAATCAAAACTACTTCCAATATGATTCTTCATCCCAGACACATGTCTTTCCTTAATATTTGCTTTTAAAAATGTTACAGGTTAATGCATGTAGCCTAAATACTGAGGAAAACAGCACTCGGGTAACCACTGTGTGCAAAAATTAAAGATCACGGTCTCATTCAAAATTGGTCCCTGCTGTGGGCCAAACAAAGTTTCAGTGGAAAACCATTCTCCTAATTGCTTCTTTTCTAAAACTTGATCTCTACCATGAACTTTAACCAAAATGTACCAGCATGAATAGTATCCATATAAAAAATAAAGAGTACATAGCCAATTCTGTAAAGCATTGTTCCACATTCTAACATCAGGGTAAAGAAAACGAAAGAAACATGTACTCTTCATGACATTGCCTTTCTGAAATCCTAACCTGACATGTATGAAACTTAATGAAAGCAATCCAGCATCTACACCAATATTAATACAAAGCCATGCACTCCTGCAGACATGTTCCCCCTTTCTAAATCTATGGGCCATGAAAACATTTGAGAGCACCTGCTACACTTAGAGCTCCCTTTCTACGATCGTAAACCTTACACTAACAAAACAAACAAAACCCAAGTTTTTGCCCCACATAAACTATGAAACCCTTCCCATACCCGTCGCTAAGCTGACAGAAGGCTTCCGCTCCTCTCCTCTCCTGACATGACAATTCAGCATTTGCTCTTAGAAACCGTCTTGCTCCAAATCCAGCAGAACCAGAAGAAAACTGCTCTCCTTGACTACTTCCTTTGGGAACCCTGGCCTTACAATCAACAGAGCTTGTATAAATCCCACTGCTGCGCACCAGCTCCCTGGGCACAGCAGAAGACGTGGATGATCACCCCCCTGAGTACTTTCCTCCAGAAAGCCGTACTCTAGCTCTCCCTGCAACCACTGGTGGTGCAGAAAACCACACCCAGTTAAGCAGTCTGTGCACTGAAACTAATCTGAGGCTGCTTACGCCTACCAAATACCATTCTTCTTACTAATCCCAAGGGCCATAGAATAATCAGTAGGAAACTGAACACCTCATTGCTTTCCTTCTAAACCCCTAGCAAAAAAACACATCCAGGTAAGGAGCATCTACACAAAGAAATGATATAAATGCATTTGCTTCTAGGAGGAATGTTCTTCCTCTGAACAGTACCATGCATGGATGAAAACTGCTCTGCACATCACTTCCTTTTAAAAACCTTGTTTCTAATTACACAGAAAACCATATCCACAATAGTAATATCTGTATCTAAACCAATGGAAAATGATTTGATCTTATTTGGCCATTAAAAAATATATAGAAAACCATCTCATCTGCTTTCATTCTAACCACAACCCCAGGAAAAACTACATCTGGGTTGGCAGTGCCTCTACAAAAACATACAAAAAGTCATTCACTTCCATAAGCTGTTGTTTCTTATGCTATCTTTATAGCTGGCGAACTGATCACCAGAAACACT
Organism: Phaethon lepturus; assembly: GCF_000687285.1. Lineage (NCBI taxonomy): Eukaryota > Metazoa > Chordata > Aves > Phaethontiformes > Phaethontidae > Phaethon > Phaethon lepturus. Next base: position 26,195 of record NW_010520019.1, read on the forward strand.
CCCTCCCTGTGTTTGCCTTTCTGGAGGGGTAACTCTACCCTTCACCCTTACCTTCAACTACACCACGATAACCAGCCTCTGAATCAACAGCAAGAAAATTTTTCCAGAAAAGCGGTACTTCTCATTGCAATTCTGAAGACTAAATGCATACCTATAAATATATATTTATATTATTTGAAATACATGTTTCTCTATATATGTATTATTCCATATAGAGATACGTACAAACATATATGCATACAGAAAAAAAAAGTCCTTCTTTCTTTTAGAAATCCTATCCTTAAATCCTTAACACTAGGTAAACAAAGCCTAAGTGAACAGTGCTGTATGAGAATTTACTTCGTGCAAAGCCATTTTCTCTCACAAATACCATTTCCCAGCTTAGCTTTTAGGGTCACAAAAAATTACTGAAAATTTGTCATCCAATTACTTTCTTTCAAAAACCCTCGCCTTACCATGACGGCCATATGTCTGCTGTAACCCTAGAAAAATCCTGTCTCTCCTCATTGCTCTGTGCTCCACAGCATATTCAGAGGAAAACTACTTTCTTCACTTCTTCCCCTATGAAATTCTAAATTTACCATACCCAATCTGAAGTATCTTGATGTTCTATTTTCCATTGCAACACCAATCTTGAAAGATTTTCCCTTACACAGATTCAACCTTATTTTAGGTTGCTGGACCTATATGATACAGTGCAAACTTTTCTCTGAAACCCAGCTTGAATGGAGAATAAACTACGCCAGCCAAGTGCTACCTTCACCAAAACTGTCCCAAAGCCGCTCCTATAATCCTTCTCCCAATATTCTTCATCCTTTCTCATGTCTTGGCAGTGATTAAGATGAAACACGTTAACACTATCTTGTATTTCTAAAACTTCCAAATTAATATAATTACAGTTTCTGCTAGTACATTAAATGTGAGCAAATCACCTAGTGTGACACCTGCCCCGTGCAATTTGGCTCAGAGATATCTGATGAAAACTGGAAATTCACACCCAGTGTTTGCCATTAGGAGGAGACAGGCACATGTACATCCACTTGGGAAATTTTAAAGTCAAAAGTTATTAGAGGTTTTGTAAGTGCTAGAATACTGTTTCTGTTAAAAGAGGTCTTTCTTCGATTTACATACTGTATGCGAGATTAAGAAAAATTAGTTTCCTTTATCAGTTTTAAGGCCTTTGTGAATATAAAAACATGGGAATTTGTGTTGCACATAAGTAATATTTCCTGGCAACTTCTAAAAATGGCTTTAATAATCAAGATTTTTTTATTTGCTTGGTTTTTTTTTTTTCTCTTCTCTAGAGAGGGCCAAAAGGTCCTGAGAGATCTCATTCTCTGTTCTCTTCCTCCAAATTAATTAGATTTAAAAAAAACCCCAGGAAAACAAACACACAAACCCTAACTCTTCACAAAATTATTTCATTTTCTTCAGGACTACAATCTGATTGCAATCACTCTTGCGTGCTCTGTGAATCAGGTGTCAAGTGTGCGAGGAACTGGTTTGCACATTAATTTTCAAAGGTATTAAGTTCCTATCCCACCCTGGCAAATCCTGTTTGCCAATCTCAGACAGGAGCAAATTTTATGCTAAAAGCATAAAAGTACTTTCCCAGACTAGCAAAGAAAACAGGTGAGAGTTCCCATATAGCTGAAGAAGAGCCTATTTTACTATGAGTCCATGTCTTGTGCTTAGATTTTTGAAGTCTATGGAGAAAAGGGCTCTATCCTGAGCTTCTCTCATGGTTCACAACTCCTGGATGGCTATGAGGAGGGAGTTTCCACTGAAACCTTGTTTTTGTAGTGGGGAACTCCTCCTTTTAACTGTTCATATTCATTATGGTTGTAGGAATACTGTGTTTTGAGGCTTTTGAACCCTTGTGAAATGCTGAAACTGAACAACTTCCAAAGTTATTGGGGAAAGAATGACAGACACTCCCATCCAGAGTGACATTTTATATGAGAAGCCAGGCTAAAAGAGCAGGAAGAGATTTGGTATGGATTCATATAAAACCTGAAAGCAGAGTTAACAGAGTCTGACTTCAAGACCCTCCCTGAATCCTTAGGAAATCTGGATCTAGATGTTCAAAGCTGGGCCCGGTCTCATAACAGAAAGCCCCAAACTGTGGATCTTGCCAATCACAAATGTGGGGAAGTCAAATTTACATTTGGGACCTCTTCTCTGTTTAGGAACAGGTTGCTTTTCTTTTTTGTATGCTGCTTCATTGAAGCTTGATGGAAACTGGACACAAAATGGTTACACGTAACTGAAGACTAAGCAAAAAAGGCAAGCCAGTGTATTGACTATATAGTCAATTAATATATGAATACTAAATGTGTTTTCCCTCTTTAGCTCTCTTATTTTCACATGGGTTTTGCTAAGGGGCATTGTATATTGGGTATTCAGATATATTTCAATTCCATAATGGTTTTGTAGTTGAAGTCATGCATAAAAGGATGGAAAAACGTAGCATGCTCTACTGCAATAAGACCCTGCGAGCATTGAGGAGTTATTTTTAATATTCCTAACACACCAAGCCTATACTACAAGGCACTTATGTAACTCTTCTTTGTTTAGTACCACCTCCATCAGAACAAGCATTTGCAGCTCTCAAAGCAGCTCTCTTGCAAAAGCATAAGCTACCTTGAACACATTCTGAAACTCGTAAAAACTTTCGAGTTGTTTAAAGAAAGAATCAGGTTATTTGACCTCATTTGAAACAAATTAAAGAAATGCCTCAATATAAATTATTCCTTTTTATCTGAATTTGACTCCGTCAGCTCCTCATCAATAAGTTGCTTGGCTTTCATTACAGTTGCCTATGCTGCCATGTTTTTATCTGAGACTGGTTGACCTTGTTAAACACATGGTATGGCTCATTTCATTTTTCCCCGTATTAGCAGGTAGATAGAAATCATTCCTTTAACTTAGTCAATGCAAGATAACAAGTACTAAGAAGTGTTTTTTTGGGAGGGGTGTAACACAAAAAGACTTAATCTGAGACAGGGAGCCTGCTTGTTTGGTGCTGTGTACCACAAATCTTCAGACTGCTAATAGTGGTGAACTCATGGTCTGTTGAGTTTCTGGGGAGCATAATGAGTTTCTGGGGAGCATAAAACCAGCCTGGGATGGGCTGTGCAAAACTGTATTGCAGATACCACATTAATACTCATAGGCTGGTTCAATTTGATAAATTGAACATTTAACATTTAAAGTTATGATGCAATCTTTCACTGCCCATCACACTCTATATAGAAGGCAGAGGCAGGAGTGCCCACATACCTGTTTTATAGATGAGGAAATGAGACTTAAAAACATTTCATGCATGAAACAGAGGCGCAGAGAAATGAGGCACTTCGGACAGCACGTACTTATCTATTACCTTCAAGCTCTCTATGAGGGCTGGTTTTACACCAGCTGAAAACAACAGCAATTTACACCAAATACCTCATGACATGAGTTTATGTACGAACTATTGCCACAGGATGTTGCTCAGCTAACCCAGCTCTGCTCTTATGACAGTTGATGGACTTCTGCTGCTGACAGCAATCACCTCTGCTGACTCTTTTGGAAATTTTGCTTTGGAAATGCTCCTTCTCAGGCAATGACAGATAAAGCTTCCCCTGGCTGATGGTCTCCAGATCAGATTACCACAGAGGGAATTTCACAATCATGCTAGATACCATTTTTCCCCCTCCTTATTCTGTCTAAGGATTCAATTTTCTTTTATATGTAAAAATATTGCCAGCATACCTTTTTCATCTCAGCTGAAGGGAACTTCACTTGGATTGGCTTTGCTAGAAGACCTTCTCCTAAGTGCAGTGCTCTTCGCAATGAACTTTGCAGCTTCTTTCTAAGTTGCAGAATGCTCTCCATTTTCACTGGCTTGTTGTCATTAGACCTTAATACTGCTGACTGATTTCCTCTGTGATTTTTTTTCCATGCCAGTCAGTAAGGTGGCAATTTTAATAACACAGTTCTTGGATGTAATGTTATTCACAGGTCTGCATCAACCTCTACGGCTGCACTCTTGAAATTACCCACTATACCTATCAATTTCCTGTGAAGTTTAAGAGTTCTCCATATGTTATGCCCCTAACCTGGAGCAACATCACATTGCTTTTCTAAGCAGCTTCTACTTCAGTTCATCTCAAAATTCAAACAAAATGTTTCTTGAAATGTATTCTACTTTTCAGCTATTTCATGTTGGGGATCTGGGCAAGAAGCATTTACATTTCTTTTTAGAGGCAGTGTTCACTTGCAAGTAGAGTCAGGCTTACTTATGAGATTCAAGCAGTACAAGGAAATCTTTTCATGAGACTGATCTGAATTTTGATTCTCTAATAAAAGCTGGAACAAGAGACAAAATTGGTTTGATTTGATTTACAGTCTCTGAACCATGCTGCAAATGTAGCCCTCCTTTTCTGCTCTCAAACCAGTTCCAATTTATCCCTGTGTATTATTTATGCAGATACATTTACTGAATTGTTTATCAAGTGATTTTCAGATCAGACTTGCTGCTTGGAGTTATTGTACATAAACTGATCACCAACTACTCGTTTATTAACCTGTTTAGTATACATGCTGCAAGGAGGAAGATCACCTAAAACACACAGTATTATTTCTGCTCCATCAGGGCCTCACGGAAGACATTGTACCGTCAGAAGAAACATGAAGAGCAAAGACTGAAATCCCAGAAAGGTAATTCTTTATAATAATCAAGGAGTCATAGCCAAGTTTGTGAAACTTGCCTCAGTTACCCAAGCACAGCAGATTTTATATTATGAGATAAGAAAGAAGACTGAAACCAAAATCAGGAGTAATGGTGCTAGGCACTGTAAACGGGAAGCCCATTCCTCTCAGTAACTCAGCATCTCAATTTGCAAAATGCTGGACATGAAAATGCAGACATGTAGGACAGCTTGATTTCTGAAGGTGGGCCCCAAGTACCAGGGGAGGCCAAGCCCCTCTTGGCATCTTCCACGGCTGAACTCAGAGTCATGGCGGCGTGGCAGTAGCTAAAATCCAAAAGGCAAATAGCACCAGCCAGCCCTGGGATCAAGAGTGGGCAGAGGCCACTTTGCAGGACACTTCCAACCCCAAGACAGTCCATAGAGAGCTCCTGAGAGGAAAAGCACAATCCTTCTGAAAGCTGTTAAACTAAAGACACTATTTTAATTACTCAAATTGTAAGAAATATAGAAGGCAAAATACTACAGAGGTGACTCTGAAAAATATCAGCTTATGACTCTGAAATATAAAGTGAGGAACATTACCATAATAAGCTCTGAGGAGATACAATGAACCTATTACACCTCCAGGAAAGACACATAAAGATGAGCATAACAATTACCTGCCTTACAGAGAAAAAGGAAGAAAGGTACATAATTTAGAGTACTGCTGTTACTGGCTTTAAGACAGATATGTAATGAAGAGTGTTGCAGTTACCTACTTCTGGCAGAGATATAATGGCAATCATTAGTTATCTAGCTGTAAGGAGGACATGTAATGTGTAGTATTATTGTTACCTGTCCCTAAAAGAGAGCAAGAAAGAGGGAGAGAAAGAGATGATGAGAAACATGGACTGTTACCCGGCTCTGGAAGGCAGAAATTATGGAAAGATTTGCTGCTGCCTGTAGCTGTTCTTTATGGCTACTAATTCATGGAGGGAAAGGCAGGGGAGAACGGAAAGCAGTCTGAGTTATACCATGGTTTATCTGGTACAAGGCCAGATTTCCAGCTGTCTGCAGCTGATAAAACTTGCTCGTGTTTGCTGCAGCTATGCCAACTTTGGGGTTGTGGAGAAAGAGAGGATAGGGGAGATGGGGGCTACCCCATGAGACACAAGCATCACAGCCTTCCTAGAGCCAATATGGACCTTGCAAGATGTCCTAGGGTGACTGATCCGCCCATGGACCCCCACTTGGCTCCCAGCTGCAGCAACCTCCAAGCAGGCATCATTTCTCCATGCACTACGAGGAGCAGGCAGGAAGCCCTGGGCAAGAGCGAAAGTCGAGAGAAACGTATGGCGAAATAGAGGGGCTGTAAAGGATGGAAACATGACTTTTGAGAGCTCTGGGACACAGGATGTAGAGATGCCATATATCTACACTTCTGCAGAGAAAAAAAGATGCTTGTAGCTTTCTGTAGCCTTCAGTGTCTATCCCTTCCCTGGATGAATGATGTCTGCCTATCCACCCTACCTTCAGACCAAAGGGACAACTGAAAAAACAATTTTTTTTTCTTTTTTTTTAAATCAGGGGGCAGAAAAGAGTAATAGTATGCTGAAAAAAAGGTGGGTTAGTTAACCAAGACTGCAGGAATGAGGAGAAAACTATGACCTTTGTCATAAGAAATAATCATGGCACAGATACTAAGTAGCCTACCTCTGCAGTTTCTACAGCACTCCTCCAATTCTCCTCACACTCAGGCTTCAAATTTCTTTTCCTAGGGTGTCATACTGACAGGGCTCGAGACAAGGTCCAGTGAAATCTGTTTTATTTTAGCTCACTCAGTTTTCAATCAGGTCCCTGATTAAATTCTAGGTCAAGGAACATAGGAGAAACTCCAGTGCGATTCAAATTAATCCTTTTATTACTGTTTTGACCACTATTTGCTATCCATCAGGTGGAAAGATGTGAAGTTCACCTGAAACAACTGAATCTTGTGGTGATTAATTTGTAATATTCCAAGAAGAAAGACACTTCAGAAACCCAACTGTTCACAAACTGCACAGCTGCTCTAGCAAACCACTTCTACAACACCAGACTCACTCGGGAGGCAGCGGGAGAGAAATGTGGGCAAAAAAAGAAAAGCAAGGAAGAGAGCACTGAACAGGAAGGGAGCACTTGTCTATTTAACCTGCATTCAGAGTAATTCCACCCCTTCCTCTGATAGCATACCATTCAAACTTACGTCCTCCAAAGCAGCAAAATAAACCACACATTACCCTGAGACTTGTAGGCAGAAGCTGTCCGCCTACAAACATCCTCCAGCAGTGCTGCTGCCCTCTCCTCCAGCAATACCCTTTCTCAGCATTTACACTGTGTGTTAATAAATGGTGCCATTATCACCAGGGTGTGACTATTCAGTAACACAGCAAAGACTGGAGCCTTGAATTTGATACCAGTGTATTCATATGCATATAGATGGTCTTTGAACCTTGCAAGCTGGAAAAGGCACCTGAGTTCTTTCCTCAGAGGGGGAAGAACAGGCAGGAATTAGGACCATGCATTGGTTCTGTACCTCTAACATGGACACATTTCACTGATCAGAAGGAAAGCTCCTTGTGGTGAGAGCCATTTGCTTCTCTTTGAGGAGGACAGCTGGATGCAAGAAATAGGGTTAATTTGTAAATTACCTCAGTTTTCACTCAAAAGTCTGGAAGTCAAAAGGACTTTAATACATTTTTCTGTGAGTCCTAATACTGACTTGAGCTGAAAAGGATAACTTGCTGAAACAGGCTCTGCTCTTCAGACGCTGCCCTATGAGAAGTCTCTGACAACAACTTCTCTTGGGGACATTTTGAGAGTTAAGAGACCCTGAGATATGCAGATCCACAAACACCCATCTTGGGCACTGTATACCTGTCCTTAATGCTATTTTACACTCTTTGCCAGGCAGAAGTACAGACCCTCTGGCTTAAACCATATCTAAGGCTGCTTCCCTCACCTGTATTTTTGGGTCCCACATTATTATTACCAGCACTTTGGGGGTGTTAAAGTGGATCTAAGTAACTTCAAAGGGTTTTTTACTCTCCTGGGTTAATGCAAACAGAGCACAGGGTTAGTGAGAAGCAACTTCAGTACAGCTGTTCACTTGGTGCAAGCAAAGTGGCAGGATCCAGCCATCACTTATTAAAAAAAATTAAATATATATGGTAAATATCTACTTTGACTATTACATGAAAAGGTACAATATGCAGAACTGAACTTCTCCTGTTTACTTCTGGGAATACCATGCTGTTCTTTCACTGACTGTTTTGCCTAACTCTGAATATTACTTTACAAAAAAATTTCT
>NW_010520019.1:34244-86448 GCF_000687285.1 Phaethon lepturus
TCCCTAGACTTTGTTTTTTTACATTCAAGTTTGCTTTCTAATTTTTCTCTTTTGCTGTCCTTTTATTTTTAAGCAGCGTACTTGGATAGATGATAGGATTTCTGGTCTGCAGAATATTTGGATATGTTAACATTTGTTTTCTTTCCAATACAGACTGACAACAAATACATTCAAAGATTATGAGTTTCAGAATACCATGTTTCTCTTTCACTTTCATATTTATGTGTGCATTCTACAAAATACACATGGCCATTACTGGCATGTTTTAGTGGAATAAAATTATACAGTATTTAAATAATTCTCTTTAAAACAATTTTGGGCGGTTACTACTAAAATATTTCAATCATCACTAAATTTCAATTCTCTGCCAAGAGCTGAAAGTAAAAATACATCAATTCTACTATGTTATGACACAAAATTATGTAAAACTATCTTACAAATACGCAAGAAATAAATTCAAGACAAATTTCCAAGCTTTCTAGTTCTGATCCCAAACTACCCTCAACAAAAGCTCTATAAAACTCTACTTGCACCTTTTTTTCAATTTAAAACAGCCTCAATACAGCCAGTGAGCCAAGCCCATGCTCAGCTCACAGTACACAAATACTGCCACTGTCAACATGAGCTATGCAATGTTACCTTCTTGGTTGTTTTTCTGGACGGATGTTTTTAACTCTAGAATATTGTACCAAGACCAGAAATGAGGGGGATCATCTACCTCCCCTCCTCTTCCTCCAAGTAAAAGGAAAATAAAGCCACACTCATTTTGGTGCCAGTCACCTCCCAGCCCTGCCTTCATATTAGCATTCACTACCAAGTCTCTGTGCATGGGTCCTGCAGGAACATGAGGAAGCACTGACACTTCATTGGGAAAGAAATCACAGATTTCTGTTCACTTAAGTTCATACTTTTTTGAACTCAATGGCTTGAGAAGCTGCAAGAGGTTGTGTGGTTTTCTCCCTAACGATTCTCCACTTCTTTGGCACCAAGAAGTAATAAAAAGATGTTAATTTAATGCAAAAAGCTTGGCTGCAAAGGAAAAAAAAAAATCCCACCAGAGCTTCTTTCCAGTTGTCTCCAGCAAGAGCTGCGCTCTCCTATATTGATCAAGCAGTTACCTGCTCACTCATACATATGGGAGAGGAAAACTAAAAGAGGGGAGCGTGAATGACCTTATAGAAGCAGGGGGAAAAAGAAAAATTCAGGCACTTTTTGCAGCTTTGAAATATAAGAATGGTCTTACCTTTGGAGGCAAGTGAATTAATTCATACATAAATGTTCCTTTTGCATCTCTATTTTCATTTATTTCCTGCTTGGTACCAGCAATAGCAATACTGAAAACTAGTGCATGACAAAACAATCAAATGAGATATTTGGCGCAATGGCTAATTTGTACTCTGTAAACCTCCCCTACAAAGTCTATTAACAGTTCTTTCTGATTTGCTGATGCTTTTCTTTCCTTGAGAGCACAGTGAGTCCTAGAGCCAAAGAAAATTTTCAGTTTCTTTCCTCTCCTCTGTGACTGGCCATGCCTTAAGCCCCAGCAAAGAACTCAAGAGGTATATTGTTTTGCAGTTTTTCTAAGGGAGCCAGCTACTACTTAGCAGAGCCTATTGCAGAGCATGCAAAAGGAGGAGGTCAGAGGAGGATTTTGGATCTATGATTCAAAGACATGAAAGGCAATAAACTTGTTTTCAGCTTCCTTTGAGAGAGGCATGACCAGAACACATATATATTCACAATCTTTGCTTTTGACCCAGACAAGAATAGGGAGATAATGAGACACAGCACTATTTGTGACACAGATGGAAACCCTGCTGTGTGGCAGGTTTTGAGGCAGGGGACCTGCGCCCAGAGAGGCTGGGCAAGAAACTCCAGGTGAAACAAATCCCACATGACTGCTCTGAGTTGGAGCATAGCTCGGCAACAGCACTAATCTTCCTTTGAAAAGCCTTTGAAATCACTTGAAAGAAAGCAACAAAAGGAAAACTCCTGGAAAAAAAGAAAGCTACGTGACTTTTTGCACCCCACAGTTCCTTCAGTGTGGGTTTAACTATCAGTTTAATTACTTCTGCTTCCAATTTTTTTTTTTTAATACTGGCTGCACTGGAAATTCAGGCAGATTATGAATGCTTCCCTCAGCAAGCTACCTGAATGAAGATTCAAATAATGAACATGTTCTCAAACGTGTGAACATTTCATTGCTAGCCTCATCATGGAGTGCATTCAGCACTCTAACATCTTATATTGCTATTTACTTAAAAACAGGATCCTTTGGATTTCAGCTGTATTTTTGTAGAAGACGTTCAAAGAGAAAGACATGAATAAAGTCAAAGTGTGTTCAAGAATGAACTCCTGTGTAAAATTCACACATTCTCATGCACAATAAATCAAGTTCTGTTGTGCCAAGGGCTAATGAAGACCTAATTATGACAGATGGAGTTTCTGTTCTTGCCCAAAAGGAGAGGGGGGTGACTCTTGACAGCCCCAGTCTGTGCAGGATGAGGATGGACAAACTGTGACATGCTTCCCACCTCTGCCTTGCCAGACATGGCCTGTCTTGCATAATGAGCTAAACTGACCTGTGCCTACAGTGCTGTGCAAAGCCCCAGCAGCACTGCTGCAGATTTTTCCCACCAACAGTCATTTGAAGCAGAGCAAGGAAGGGAACCCCTTTATGGAATGCATGTCTGTTTTCTGTGTACTTCAGATCTAACTCACCCCTATCCTTTTGGTGAAAATGTTGAAGTAGAAAACATGTTCACAATAAAACAGAAGGGACTTGCTCCTTTTCCTATTTTTTTCCTTTCTTCTTTTTTTTTTTTTTTTCTTTTTAACTTTGATTGACTGACTCAGTCCTAACACTAGCACAGAGCTTCTGCATGGGTAAGGAGACTATTCCACATCATAGCAATTATTTCAAACAAAAAGACCAGGCTTAGGCTGGTCTCTGTTAGGGATTAAGATAAAATTCTAGAGGAGCAAGCAACACATTTTTCCCCGTTTCCTTAGTTTAGCTCGCTCTGCAGCAGTCCCTGGTAGCAGTTGTGGTGGTATCACAGAGAGGATGTACCTCAGACCTCAGCCCACTTGGTACCACTGTGCTCCCATGCAACATGAGCACCTGCGTATGGACAGAGAGGGCCCATGGTGGGCTGCCCCTCCGAAACCAGTGACATTACACAGCAGCTGAGGATTGACCCTGTGAATCCAGGAGGCATGCGCATAGAGGTTTTTTCATGGGGAAAGATAAAGAGAAGGACTGTGTCAGAGCCTCCTGCAGGCAGTCACCAGTAGGGAGAAGGAAGAAAGGGTGGAAAGTGGATGGGGTGTGGGACCACCCCAGATTAAGGGCCCCCCTGGCAGGCTGGGCAGGTGCCAGGGTCTCGTCTCGGAGAGACTGGGTATTCTCACCCCTGTGCCCGTCAGATGGGCAGAAAAACTTGTGTTGAGGGGCACTTTGTCCATTTCCATGTAAATGTTCAGCACAGCTAAAACCACCACAGCTTCTGCAGAGGAGCTGTCAGTGCTGTTAGTCACAACTGAGCTCTAGGAAAAGCAAGCACTTCAAACCAACCCATTCTTTGGTGCCAGCAGAAGCAGAGGACTCCCAGAGGCAAAAGACATGGGCAGGGTGCCCCTGCTTCCATCTGGCTACAGAGTTCATGGCTTATACTATGCTGGCATTGGGTCTGTGTTGTTAAAGCAGTGATGATCAGCCCTCACAGCGAGCCCGTTACCTACGTGTTCCTCCTTGTAGAGAGCTACAGGTTGTGTCATGTTCTTATCATCTCTCGGAAATGGACATGTTTTCTTCAGATTTCTGCTTCAAGCACGTTACTGTCTTCTCATCAGGTTTTGCCAATGGATATTTCAAAGGTTCCTATATAACATCAAGTAATAGGATAGGATAGCATAACAAAAATACTGTATTTCTTTAAGTAACACAAGGTAGAAATGCAACGTATATCACCTAAAAAATTAGTTTGATTTTCTAGTCCCTCTTAACCCTTTAAAATACACTGTATCCCAAAATATTATTTTATTCATTGCACACACATGCTACGCTGAAACAAGAACTGAAGGCCCCTTTCACGGAACATTATCTGAGAGGCAGTTTGCCGCAGGCGCGTTTTTCTTGAACCACCCTGCTCTGCTAACTAGAGTCATCTGGAGGGGAAAAATGAAGCAAGATTTATGTGGCTGGAATACAATAACACTTTTTATTGTCTGTGCATCTTTACATCCCAAAGAACTCTGCTGGAGTACATGGATAGCAACTGTAACAGTCAGACAGTGCTCAAGCAGTCTCTTAATAAATGGCTTAGGAATACAAGCTTGATAGATGTTTTAATAAATGCTTCATCAATTGTTATAGACCAGGAGATTGCTTAAAACCATTTAATTCTCAGAGCTGTTGAATAGAGGACAAGGGGGAACAGTGTATCAGAACTACTGATTTCCCAGTGTCAATTTCACATCCCGGTGCTCACCACAGTCAGTGTCTCCCCAGCCATATGGTCAATATATGTTGTCTTTGGAAGATCAAAGGAACACTGAAATCCTGATACACCTTCTACATGCTACTCCTAGTAGTCCTGAGGGTGTAATTCTTGTTTATATATATATAAAAGCAGAGCATTAGCCTTAGACCTATTTGAGCTAGCATTTTACTTGGGCTAAGTAGTCCCTTACCACTCTATTATGTTGCCAGTTTTGTCCATCATTCATCATGAGAGCTTTGCAGGACAGTCTGTATTACAGAAAGGAAACTTACTCACTCCCTGATATTTGGCCTTCACTTAACCCTATTCATTCTGAAATGAAGTTGCCAGATAAAGAAATGGGTATCTTGCATGCTATGCAAATTCAAACCCAAGGTAGTATCCTTAGTTTGAAAAAGCAATGCCATTGTTTGTATGGGTCATTTTCCACTAGATACACCAGCAATTCCAGGATGACTGGCAGGATATGCAGCAATGTACCCATTAAAATTCAATGAGGCAAGCACAGAAAGATAGAGGATTGCAGAAAAAAATTTGACCTCTGCCAGATATACAGCATGGGCTAAATACTTAAACGTCTCACAAATCCCTTTCACAGATTAAAATTACTGGTCACCTTTTTGTCTCCCTCTTTAGCATTTCTTGTAAATTTTCACATCATATCTTTCTGGTTCATACTCCTGCCGCTTTTTTGCAATCTCCTCCTTCTGTCCAGCCTGCCGATGTGGCACGAATCCCTTCAGCACAGTGGAGGAAGGTCGGACTGAGGAAGCTGTTCAGCTGTGCCAGCAGAGGTTCAGTATGTGCCAATTTGCTTTGTGAAGGAGCTCTTAGCGTAACCACCTCTCGTGTTTTAAAATTTAATTCCAGCTTGCAACAAATGATGGTCCTTTGTGCAGGAGCTTCCCTTTTCCCTGATCCCAGCTAATGCACTTAATCTGCTCCTTGTTGCGAGTATCTGGAGGTCTTACTGTCTGTAATGCATTTATTTTTTAAGTGCTCCACGGAGATGGGAGCAGAGCTATCTTACAGGGAGGAGTGGGGTTACATAATGCCCAAATCACTGCTGCCTGCATATCTTTGACAATTTGGATCCACATGATCTGCCCCGGGTCAAACAGGAGGTTTGTGCTTGTGGGAAAAATATAATCTGGTCACCCAAGTCAGGCTGTAAACACCCAAACCACTAATGGTCTGTTATCTCCTTAGTCCAGGCTTTCTAGTCTTAGTCTTTGAACTCCTCGGGGCAGAGATTTCTCCTATGCCGGGAAAGCATTTTAGCTTCTCCCACAAACAAATACCATGCTTGTAAAATATCTGTACTACTAATGCACAGAGAATCAGAGACAGAGAATGGCTTAGAGATGAGTTTGGCAAGTAACACAGGCCTCAAACAGGAAAGGAAACAGGCTGAAAAATATGAAGGACATGAAAACTTTGGAGAAAGTCACACTCATTCCTGGGAAATTTCACATTATTTGGGTATTTAGAAACAAAACAGTTTGGAAGCACATGCTATGTTAGTCAAAGAACATTAGTTCAAAAATAAGATTCTCATTTTCCACGCCAACAGATGCAACACATTTCATTAGCAAGAATCCTCAGTTTTCAGCACAGAGATTCAAAGCTGCCAACAAGAGTCTCTCTCCCACTTTCCCAGTTCCCTTTAAAATGAACAGAACATGGCCATCTGAGTCCACAGCAGGCTTTGAGCCTCTGCACCTTGTAAAAAACACACTTGCCTTTGAGGCAGCACTTTCCAGTGTCCCAGAGTGATGATTTCCCAGTCCTAAAGCAAATGAGGACCTTTGCAGCAGCTCTGGTCTCCAGCAATTAGCGCAGTAGACATATGCTCTGATGTGCAACGAAAAAGGACAGCTCTAGTAGCAGATGGGACAAGCTGAGACATTGGTGCAGCCCCAGGGAATGAGCTCTCTGGGAGGACTGCCCAAATCTCAGTTCCCCAGTTAGCATGTTTGCAGGAGCTCATGGAGGAGCCAGATTATGTTGGCCAGGATTGTGGGCTGGATTGCCAGAGACAAAGGACAGGCAGGGAGCAAAGGGGTCTTCTTTAAATACTATCTTTCTAATGAAGAGATCTGGTCACTGCGTTGCTTTTAGAATTGAAATAGTGTTACTGCCATGGAATAGGCAAATAAACAAAACAAAACAAAGACACAGACATATTATTGTAAATTATATTATATATAAGAAATTAAATTCATATGTTCTAGAAAAGATTATGTAAATCCCAGTAATTGTAGTGGCAACATCCAGTGTTTCACTGAACACCTTTAGCCATCTTAATATCCTTAAAACAAATCCGTACAGGGGATAAACCAGTTATTTTTCCCTTGACTGTCTGTCATGTGCATTTTGTCAGTGACTCATGCTTTACAGAAATCTGGGCCAGAAATTTTTTATTGCAGCAAACACAATGAGTTCACAATTAGCCCTGACCATTCAGCCTCTGATTTGGACTCAAAACTCTGCTGCCCTGCACAGCAAGCTGTGGCAGAGAGAGGAGAAGCAGTTGAGAAGCGTGTTATGTGTTACAGATAGCTGCCACTCAGGTCCTTGGCTCTTCAGAGAGCAGGGCAGAAGGGGACTTCTCAAATCTGGAACAGGTCATTTTGCACAAAGTTCCCCATTGAAGACACAAAAGTCAAGCCAAACCAAGCTGCATCATGGAGGACTCATGTGCAACCCTGTGCAGAGCAGCCATGTTGGAGGTGTTTGGGTTCAGTATTTGCTGCTTCCCGCCCCATAATTTTTGTGCAGGCAGCCTGAGCTTCCCCACCACATGCCAGGGACTGACCCCTGCAAGCCTACTAAAAGACCACATTTTGCAAACGCTTGCTGGTGTAAAGAAGAAAACAAGCAGTATACTGGTCTGATTGGACCCTCTACCTGGAACAAGAGAGGAATAACCATCCTAAACGAACCATGTTTATATTGCTAGAACCCTGCCCATGGCATTTTTAGTATTACAAGCATCTGGCTAAGCACTTTGCACCATTTTCCCGCAGACAGGCCTGCAAGTCAAAGCAATGTGCTTCCTAAAAACTCTGGTGGGAACTCTGTCTACCTTCACCCTGGCAGAGTTCAGCTTTTAATGTGTTTCAAAAAAGGATCTGGACACATAAATCTGTAGGAACTACAAGAATCATTGTAAAACATCATAGAATTGAATGGGACTGATCTGGGGAAGCCTGCAAGCTCATCTAGACTGCGGCCTATAATGCTCAGTTCCAAGCTGCAGCTAATACTGTTATGCTGGGGCTTTTTTTATTATTGACCAACTCTATAAAACACTGTCTTTCAAGAGAGTTCAGTACACATTGTAAGTAGTCCAGTTTGTAGTCCCAAGCTTGCAGCCCTTTGTTTTTGGCTGAGAAGAAACACTTTTCTCACATGCATTATCACTGAAAGTGATAGTTTTCAACTTCTAGGGAGTGAAACCAGTGGTAGGAACAGGCTACTTCTTAGAAGGCCACAAAAAACAGTTACTAGGCTGTAACCCTCAGGGAACATGTCAGAAACCTGGCCAATTTTCTAAAAGCAGAAAAAAAGATCAATTTTCAATATTTCAGTTTTCTAAAAATAGAAGATAGCTGTCAAATACCGATGCTTTTGCAACAGGATTAATGACTGCATTCTCTGCCATGAGGCTGCCTTCTAGCACCCACTGAGCCCTCCCATCCCCTCCAAAAGCCTGGCACTCCCATGGAAGAGGAGGATGACAGTTTCCGTCACCCCCAGTCCCTAATTCCCAGCTACTGCAGCATGTTTTGGCTGGGAAAAGGCTTTTGGACCACACAATACCACATATCCCAGCAGACTAGGAGATATCACTTGTAGCTAAGGCACTTCTGACCCATGATCTGCACTAACCACTGCCTACAAACAACCCACCTGAAGGGTCTAACCACCCTGCAGGGCTATCCGCCCCATGACCCAAGGAAGGACCACTCATCTATCACCAGTGGGGCTGGATGCTGCTGCCTAGGATGCACCACAGGCTGTCACCCTCTCCCAGCTCCTATACACATGGGCACAGCACACACCACCTCTACCCTGCCTTTCTCTGGGCACAAGCCCAGCCCCTGGCAGAGCCCACCCTCTGTTAAATTTGTCTATTATATATTCGGACCTGCAATTTCCATCAGAAAGAGAATCAAGTCCTGTGTAGCAAAACTCCAGTGCCTGTGCTGAATGTTAAGTGTGGGATTAAGCCTGATTGCTTGTTCAGGGTGGTTTGCTAAACAAGAAGGGGCCAGAACTACTTAACTGACCTGAAGCCATGCACACATTGATGTTTAAGCTCCACCAAAGTGTTCTGTGCACAGCTCTTAGCATATGAGCGCTGTCCTCTGCACAATTCAAAGATGGCCCTTGCCCAAAGAGCTGTACAGCTGGAGAGAAAAACGGAGGGGGAGAAAGTTACAGCAAAAAAACCCCTACCTGATACAGAAAGCAGAATTATTTCCATCATTACTTTGCTATTACCAGCACACGCTGCAGGGTTAGGAAGATAGCACAAACCTGCGAGTGACAGTCTAATTGATAAGACAGTTCTCACTGCACACCAGCAGATGCAGAGCTTATTGCTTCTGCCACATCAAGCCCATGCTATCCTCGATAAGGTTTCTAAGACAAAATCATTGCTATTGATGTCTACTATTATCATCCAACAGATCAGATGACAGAGGAATGAAGAATACTAATCATCACTAGATAAAGCAATCAAGAAAATACACAGAGAAAACAGGGCAGACTGATCGCAAGCTTTCTAGCCAGTTAGGTTACAGTTAAAGACCAGGCAGCTGTTGTCATTTTTCTTTCTCCTGGTAATAAACAGGGAGAGGAAAGTGGGTTAGCAGCACTTCTTGAAGAGGACCACAATACCCACAGTAGCAATGCCCTTTGGCTGCTCCCTTGTCAGGGACAGCACTTCAATGGGGCAGGACCCAGTCCTACAGCTTCAGCCCTCTACCCTGCTGGGATAACCCAGAGACTCTGCACAGAGGTTTACCTTCTCCTTTCTATAAGGATTGGCCTAAACCTGCTCAGTTCTCATGTTTCATCTGGCAAAAATTGACTGGCTTTGGTCAAATAAGCAATCCAAATGTTTACAAATTACTACAGCATGCAGTGGAAGAAAAGCACATCGATCGCAAAGCCAGTGAGCTCACAAGAGAGGACAGAATCTTTATGAATCCTTTTATTTTTACAACCTTTCAGTTGTAAACCCTTCCCACTAGGCTTACAGACTATGCCTCGTATTGTATATGCAGACAATAGAAATGCAAACTGCATTGGAAATGGTCTCTCTTGCTTCAGACTGGCATAACATTGCAAATTTCTTTTCAAGCTTGATACCATGAAGAAAGGCTACAAGAGTCTGTAAAGGCCATTTTCTCTGCTGCATGCTTTCTGCGGACAGTAATATTTTTCCTCTAGACTGAGAAGTCTGTTATAATCCAACAGGCTCTGAACAAATTCAGACTCAATTTTCCACAGGTGCACCTTCACTACACAGGGAAGAGCAGAGGGCATTTAGCCCATAGCACAGAATGGGGCTCCCAGCTCTGTAGTAGGAAGGAGCCTGTGCAGACAAAGTATGGGTGCTAATGGAGAAGCTTATTTCTCCCCTATTCTTCATTTGTTTAACAACTGCATCTTTTACAGTGCCTAAAGGCTTCACTTCTCCTATCTTTTTTAAAGGCTGGGCTAAAGGACTACCACTGTTGCTGAATTAACAACAGAAGGGCTTTAAAGGAAGTTGCAACAGGAGAGAAGGACCGTGGCAAACACTGTTTATAGGAACAGGCCCTCCCTGTGAACATTAGTAATACGATTAATATGATGGCATGACTAATAATCACTACTCATTTGTAAAAACACTCTTTAAAAAAAAGGCAAAAGTAGAACGTGATTTTGAGACAAATTTTCAGTGTGGGGATCCCTCTCTAAAGGGTTCATGAATGAGTAAAGGACTTTGCAGGTAAGCAAATCTTGTGGGAGACAGCAACAAGTACATGGGCAGACAATGTTACGGATGGGTTTAGGGACCCAGCAGCTATTGATTAAAATGTTGTGACCCTTCCCACTGTCATTGCTGATAGCTCTCTGAGAGATCTTTATAAAAAGCACCTGCACTCTCACAAAGTGTCACGTGGGCAGAAACAAATCAACTTTTGATGTGTTCCAAGACCCCAGTTAGCCCATATTAGGTCAGACTACATGCCTGCAGGCTTTGATGAATAGGATTTATTCTATCAAATGGCTTAAACATCACCTATCATTTACCTACAATGTGCTAGATCTGATCAGCTTTTTTATTCTTTTCCTTTTATCACTTGGAGACAGATACGAAGTTTGCACTTTACAATGGTTTATAGTTTTGCAGCAAAATGGTGTTTGAGAGGTGTAGTTTTGAAGGCTGTGTTCAAAAATCAAATGCTTATGACTGTCATTACATTTGCTCTATCTATCTCTTTGGAGATGCCAGATTTTTAATAACATTTCTGCATGTATCCCACTCCAGTAACAGACTTAAACCACTCTGACAACTAGATGGTGATGCTGGCATTTAGTGAGTGGAAAGCTGTATCAATTTTTCAAGCCGCAAAATAGACAACTCAGATATACAGATTCTGAACTGGTACTATTCTGCACAACAATGCACAAGAGCCACAAACTGTATTGAGCAGCAGTTACTGAGTCTGGATCATCAGTGATTGGATGTAAACCAGAGCAGTGGCTGTAATATTGCTGAAATCTGGAGTTGCTTAAAATGACCAAAACATAACTGACAATTTTACTACTTTGCATTTTTTAAGATATTTTAAGACCCTCACTTAAAATGCTTTTAAACAGAGAAAGTTTTTTAAACAGTAAAACCGAGGACAGATGGAGAACACTTTTTGAAAATTTAGCCCCTTGATGTTTATTACAGCAGTCAGAAAGTAAGGCACGAGCAGAAATTCCTTAGCAATACCATAGGCCTGAACACCCTAGAATACTCCAAATTTCACTTTTAATTCATATCTGAGTTTATAGGCTAAGCCTCATCTCAATTTAAGCCAGTTTCATACCTTCTTTTATTACCAGTACTGTCTGTCTTCCAGCTAGTAGTAGTCATGGTTCCCAGAACAGAGATACAGCAGAGCAGCCTCCATACAGACATGAAAGTGTTACATGACTACATCAACCCACATTTTCAACCACATGCAAACAAATATTTCTTTGAAGAAAATTCAGCCCACACCAGTTCTTGGCTCTCCTGGGATAACTTCATCTTAAAAACAAACTACAGCCAGAACAGCAAGCACACCTGCTGCTCACAGAGGCCTCTCTCTCCCAAAGCTGTAACCCAAAGCCAACAACGCAGCACATCTTCCCAAGAGTCACAGCTTGCTCACACACTCAGAAAAACAAATTTAAAAACAAAGTAAAAACATCAGCTGGTGACATACACCCAGACAGCATTAATCCTCCTATACAACACAGTACAAATGTTTGGAAGCTGCTGGACATTTGGCTTTCTGCTCGAAGAATTCTTTTCTTCCCAAAACGTAGCTTAGAGTACAAGAGGATGGTCTGAGTGAATGAGTGTGGGGAGATGTTGCTGCAGGACAGGAGGACTCTCCCAAAGGGAAGTGCTGGCTGGGATTAGAGAGCAGATCCCAGGCTGGAACACCTCTCACCCTTTATGTCCGCCCCCAACCCTCGCCTCTCACAAACCCCCCTTGCACTAAATTACTGGCTGTCAGAACTTTACTCATTTGTGCACTTGCCTTTAGCATCCTCTGTGAGGCACTGTACTTTTTTTCCAGTAACAATTTACATCCCAGATGGATGAAGCATCACTCAGATTCTGCAGCCTGTAGCCAGCAAAGAAGGCTTTGGACCACAGTCTCCCGCTCATGACTTTCCACAAAGTCTCATTTCCAGCATACCCTCCAGCTCTGACCCCAGAGAGTGGCAGCCCAGACAGGTACTTTTGGTCTGCCTCAGTCTAGCTGACATTATAATCTTTCATTTTTGTCCCTGTAACCTCTAAGACAGCAGGACCTGAAGCTCAGCTTAGCTCTAAGTATTTCAAATCCACTAACTTGAAAAAAAAAAATCATTCAGCACTTTATGATTAAAGTCAGTTGATCTCACTGGTAAATCAGAGACTAGAGCCAAAAGCTTTCAGGCCCAGAGCACAGTATTGCAGAATGGGGCCCCAACATCAGTTAGGATCTCCATGAATTGTCACAGACCCCTCAGTTTGTATGTCTGTTCCCAATGTTATGGATCCTGCTACTTTGGAAAATCCCAAGTATTTTTTGGAGATTTTTGAGCTTTCAACCCCACATAGGAAAAATGCCCAATTCAGGTAATCATTTAATTTTACTCACCTCCAAATCTTTTCTGCAAG
Organism: Phaethon lepturus; assembly: GCF_000687285.1. Classification (NCBI taxonomy): domain Eukaryota; kingdom Metazoa; phylum Chordata; class Aves; order Phaethontiformes; family Phaethontidae; genus Phaethon; species Phaethon lepturus. The sequence continues at coordinate 47,181 of NW_010520019.1, forward strand.
ATGCTGTTAAATTGTTGACCTCCATTCTGTCTGTGATACTGGTCTGTGATTCGCAGCTGCAAGGAGGAATAAAATCAGAAAAGATTTTATTAAAAACACATACACAAAAGCAAGCACATATTTAGCCAAGACTTTTCTAATGAGTGAGATCTAGGGTCAAGAAACTAATAAATGCTTTCCTCTATCTGTACTACACTGTGTCCTCCTGCACATGTTACTCTGAGATACTTGCCTCCTTCTTTTATCTTTGTATGTGCTCTGAACTTCTGTTCTTCACTGTTTTTTCATCCCATAAAAGCAGATTATTTGCTTTTGTAACAATTTTAATGTCACAAGAAAAGAATAGAAAATGAGGTTATTAATCTCCATGTGAAATGAAACCACTAATGATAGCTTCCCTTCACTACACCGCCCCCGTTACCTCTGCTTGGACCCTGCATCAGCAACTGCTCCCCAAGGGACACACAAACTGTTTACCATTCTTATTAAATAACACTCCCCCTCCTGCTTTTTTTTTTTTTTTTTAAACAATTAAGTTAGCATTCATAAGAACACTGGAAGCTGAAGTGGCCTTATTAGCTATATTCTGCTGAGGGAAGTGTAAGTGTGTGTTAGTAGCGCAATATTTTCTATAGTTGTAATCTCCATGGACTGCCTTTCTACCACAGAATTTTAAAGGGCTCTATTCATACGGGTTTCTAAACATGAACACTTATTTTAAATACTCTGAGGCAAAACATCTTATACATTACATCATAAGGTCTGTTTTTTTTCTTTTCTTAAACGGTTGAATATGCCTTAAAAAACATTTCAAGGATTGTTTTTATGACACTTTTTAACTAAATGCATTAATTAGATTAGAAATTGAAATTAAAATGTAGAACGCCAAGAGAATCTTTAAGAATTCAATACACTTTCTTACTGTCCTTTGTAATCACAGAAGAATGCAGATCCCTCAAATTCCCATACAGTGAGAATTCCCTGAAATCTGTTTATCGCTCTTCATGAGCAATTCAACTTTTCTTCGGGGGAGGGGGGGGGTATGTGGAGATCTTTCTCTTCTCTTCATTATTGATCATTTTTGCAATCTATTTCCCCTTTTAGAACACCTGCCATGAATCTCTGAAAACAATTAATCAAGTTAACACATATTCAGTGCCAGGTTTGCTCACTGAGAGGTAACAGGAGACGACTCTTCAGGAAAATCTGCAAATAATCAAGTATATCGTGCCTTGAGGGCAGCCTAACACCAGCCCATCTCCGCTGGGCGCAGACAAGTTCCTCGCAGGCCAGTGCAGGGGGAGCTGCAGCAGCGCCAGCTCTGCCCAGTCCCTTGCCATGCGCCTGCAAGGGGAAAGAGCGCTCATCTTCTTGGGCATCTCTTCTCTACCTTCTCTGGGCAGCAGGCAATGGGAAATACTGTGGAGTATTTGCAGGCGTTCAAGAAAACCTTTGTGTTATTAAAAATAAAATTAAAAAAGCATAGAGATCTTAACCTTCTAAGAAGGCACGGTTTGAAGAAGCCTCTTTAAAAACAGATAATTGGCTATTAAAATTATATCCCATGACTTAAGAGGGAATCAAAATCTGAGAAAATTAATTACCATGTTGCAGCAGCAAGATTGCCTACTTGCAGAGGGAACCACCTCTCTTCTAAACAACAGGACAGATGCAACAAAGAGGGTATAAGTCAGGTACAGTCTCTCTCCCCTCCCCCAGGTAACTAACAGAGGTTCGGGGGAAGCTTCACGCCAAATCCTTCCCCAGGCCTGGGTTACACAGGGATGTCTTTTTATGCCAGAAATCTGGAAGAAGCTGCTCTCTAGCTAATGCTGCCTGGTGGCACTATGGGCTGATTTTTATAAAGAATTGGCCTCTAGGGCTTAGTGTAATTGGAGCCAAATTGCACAGAAGAGGTGAGGGAAATGCAAGTACTGAACTGCACAAGACTGGGAAAAAGGCAGGAGACAGTACCTCAAAGCCTGAGGCATCCCTGATTTTAAAGGTCTGAAACAATCTGTACATCAATTACCCTGGGTGAAAAGCATTAAACAGACTTCAGAATTTTCATTGGCTGTGGCATTGTGTAAAAATAACCATAAATGCATCCTTGGTGTTGCCCTCTGCCTCATGTTTAGGTAACTGTCCCCGAACCATAATCCTTTCCACCCTGAATCAAGTTAATATGGCAGAGAGCGAAAGCACAGAGAGATAGGTCACGCCCTCAGCTGCTGTGAGTTGATGAACTCCACTGAGGTCAGGCATCCTTACCAAGCCCTATAGGACCAAAATCTGGCCTATAATCCTTTAGTTTTATTAATATATACTGCTACCACCACAGCTGTTAGAAGTGCTGGTGATGGAGCAGGCCTGTGCAGTGCTAGCAACTGTGAAAACACAGCCTCGCTCCCTCACAAGAAATCTGTGTGTTTTACGCTTGGGAGACCAAAGCACCAGGAAAAAACTGGGACTTGCTAGAGGTGTGTGGAGGCAGGGAGAGGGTGGCTGCCAGTGGATGCTCTGGAGGCTCAGACCTGCACCCTTGTTAAGGGAGGCGAGATGTCCCATCGTGTGAGCAAAGACACTCCCACGGTGCTGTGCTGTGCAGCAAAGGTGTGGTCCACACTCGAACTGCCACTACAGGTTCTGTCCTGACTATGCCCTGACCTGAAAACATACCTAAACACACTGTAAATTTGAAAAAAAAAAAAAATTTAGAAGAGTAGACCAAGTACAATAAATTCTACACTAGAGCCTCAGACAGCTGTTTTTTCCCCACCTCTTTTGGCTGCTCTATTTAGTAGGAAACAACAACAACAAAAAAAAGAGGTGAATGAAACTATAGTTTGATGATTCGGAGACAGAATGCCATAAAGAGTGGTTTGTGGTTTGATGTTTATGTTCCTGCACCACCTGCTATTAGTGACAAGATATAGGATGTTAATTTTATGAATATGATGTCACAAACTGGCTTTTTCTCATCTCAGACATAAAAAAAAAAGAACAGTTACAGCATTTAGTTTGCTAGATCACGGTCTAAAAAGTCATGTTCAGACGTATTTACATCACTTTTGTTCAGTTTACTAGTGAAGACATGTTGTTTCTAGTGTCTCTTTTACAGAGTCATCCAAGTTTAAGAAAATCATGCATTTCTTTTTCCATTGTTTCACACACTGGCCCTAATAAGAACAAACAGTGGGAAACAGTGAATTCTTCTTGAGGATTTACATTTAACTTCTCTGTGTGGACACAAGCAGCAAGTGGAAACATATTAATGCGGGAAAATTTCTCATTTTGATTTTTCTTTTCTCTTTTCTTTAAATGAAAAAAAAAAAAAAAAAGCACCAAAGCAAAGGACACAAAATGACAACATCCCAGAGGAGGAGAGTGAAAACTGGCCCTCCAGTTTTGGCAGCTGCAGCTAACTAGAAAGGACACGCTGGCAACATCCAAAGTGAAGGGTGAGATTCTCCCTTGGATAGAGCAGTGCACGCTTAGCAGAGGTCTCATCACATCTGTCTGATGCTTCTTCTCCCTCGTAAGCCAGGCTACACAGTCCAAGACCTGCTCAGCTCTTGCCAGGAGACCGATCACCGAGGGATTTCTTTCAGTGATCATGTGTCTCTGATCCAGAGGCAAGCTTTTGTCCATGAAACCAGAGTAGCAGTCACTCAATTCCCCACACATCGGCTATGTCTGATCCAGCTTCTTAATACATCCCCAAGTGCTGCTTCTCCAGCTGAACAAAGCCAGGTTCTGCATGCTGAATCTCTGAAGGGCAATGCTGGGGTTCAATTTCACTGGAAAACCTCCTGAATGCGTGAAGGAATTGCTGGAACAGGCCACAAGAGACTATAGCTGCTAAAGGAGCATGTGAGATCCAACCATACCTTGCATAATGCAGTGAACAATGAATGATTTCAAGCAAGTCAGAAATTTTGTTTAAAATCTTCAGTCTCTAAAATACCAAAATGAATTGACTAAGTGCACTTCATAAATCATGCATGTCAGGAGAGAAGGTTCAGGTCAATTTTTAAGACTGCGCTTCTTGCTGATGCCACACTATAGTAGTTTATATGTAATGCTGATATCCAAAACCAAGTTTGAATGACCTTTATCAGTCATTTATATTATTGCCATCTATACTATAAGTCATGTCTAGTAGTGACAGCTTTGCTCTAGAAAAAGTGGGAAGTACATGCTGAGACCTCACTTTGGGATTTGGATTGACTCCAAAATAAAGGCCTGCAAAATAACTTCTACTCAAGTCTATCCACTGCATACTATACGTGCCCCTATATATAAGTGGGTAGGGTCATATATTGATGGAGTTACTGTGTTATGGGTTACTATATTTGCCATCCTACGCTCTCTTGAAGCATCTTCAACAATTGTTTGCAGAAGATGATCCTAGGATGATGCTCACTATTTCTTCAGCTGTTTTTTCTGCAATTTGATAGCAACATTGTGAGGAACAACCATGTAGCTACCCCTTGGACCAGAGCTTAACTATGGAGCAGCCCACTGGAGAGAAGAAAAAATCATACAAGACAGGAGGGGAAAGACAAACAAACTAACTTTGAATCCATAATATTAATAGGATCTTCATGGATGCACTTCTCCTGGTCCCTGGGACACACCAAGAATGGACTATATTTGCTACTGTCATGCCTCAGCCCTGTGACCTTAAGTCTCCCTGACAATACCAAGCGTAGATAGGGACAGATAGACCAGGAGGAAGCAATGGAGAAGACATAAACGGACTTTCTCCACAAAACTCCAGCAGAATTAGAGCAAGGACTTTTTGTACAGAAAGCAACAAGAACGAGAATGTTCTACTTTTGCTGTTTCACAAGGGCCACAGGAGAGGGAGGGGGAAGCAGACGGCTATTCACTGGAGGGCATTGCAGCAGGATTCCTCACAGCGGAGGAGGAAGGCAGCAATGGCACTGCGAGAAGGACGTCTGAGAAGTCCCTTGGCATATGCAGTGACAGGAAAATCCTTCACGAGTCATTGCAAGAAAAACCTCAGTTCTGAAGGACACAGAAACAGCTAGAAAAGGACAATCTTATCAAGAGGTATAAAACATGCATATTCAACAACAACAAAAAAATCAATAACAGGGTTACTCCAGTTACCACAGCCTCAAGGCTATAGTTACTTAAGTACACAAAATTTACCAAGATTATTTCATTGATACAGTACTTGATCAGTAATTCAATTACCATGCACAAGCCTACATCAAACAGCTACACATTCAGAAGATATCTCTGGCATACTTCCCAAAAGTGAAACTTCATGCATCTTTCATATGGCCAATATAATTAAATTTACGTGTACATGTAGCAGAACAAGCACTTTAAGTAATAGGACATAATCCTAACAGCAGTTTTTTCTTTTTTTAAAAAGGAGAAAAAAGGATTCCACTCCATGACAAAAAAAGAAAGCGTGGAAGGAGAGAGGAAAATACAGGAGTGAGAACATACTATGCACTGATTGTGATGAGGACTGGTCCAAAGCCTGCAATGGAGCATTGATATCCTTACACTGTACTGGGGTAAGTTTTTCTAGCCCACCAACGTGAGAACCAAACGTCCTGTCTCCCGCCCTGTGACTCCCAGGGTCCCCGTAGATCTGTAAAGTGTCTCTGGTCTGCAGCCCAGCTGTGCATTGCCTCATCCTCCCCTGGTCCCAGGCATGCTCCAGCCCTGCACATGCTTTGACAGGACTCCTATGGACAACATCCAAATCATGGAAAAAGGGAAAAAGGAGCACAGAGATGCAGAATCAAGGTTCCAGTTACCAATTCCTCCCTCATAATGTCGGTCCAGCATATTTTAACAGCACTATGTCTTACATTCTTAATTGAGTTAAATTCTGGCAAGAAAACCATTCAACTTCCACCTAGCTGTAGTGAACAGTGATTGATTTGACATATATATTTTATTTTAGCAACACTGCATTTACACAGTTAAAATTTAATGGGACTATTCTCCTTCAAATTCCTCCCATCTGGATTATATAATCTTTACTACCAGGCTTTACAGGCCACCAATCTCTGGACCTGAAAGTGATTTCACTACTTTCATCCAATGAATTAAATGTTCTCTTTCCCATTTATTTTCTCTTTCTCCCCCCCCTCCCCCCATAAGGCAAGGGGTGAGCAGAGGGTTAATAATAATGAAAATCTGCATGTAACACTAATAACAACCCTTGGTTTTAAAGGCCACACTTGATAAAAATTTATAAGGGCTAAAGTGCTCATAAATTTTACAACCTACTGAACATTTGCAGATTTTTATACATAGAAGGGGCCCAGTCATTCACATAGCTGAAGCAGTTTCAGATGTACAGTCCCTGTTAAGTAGATGACTTGTTCAATATTGCCTGTGACTATGGGAGATATCTACAGTCATATTTATTTCCAAATAATTACATGTACTAATGCAGTCATGGAGCTCAACCATTAAGGGCGTCTTTTCTTCTGTCTTGCTTGCATGAGTCTCTTCACTAAACACAGTGAGAGAAAAAGGACCGAGCTACATGTAAGGATTGTGGTGATCTTCCACGCTGAGAGATAACAGCCACTTTCATGCAGATGCCACGGCGGTTCTTCTCACTGCCACAAAAGCTTGCAAAGGCACCCACTTCCCTTGCTTCCTTGTCTAAACCCACAACTGTCTGGACAAGAAAAATCAATAGTTACACTGGGACTTTTAAACTATCTGTTTAACGCCATCATTCTGCAGTAACCTGCCCCAAAGCTACTGCTAGTCAAAGAATATGTAGTTATCAGGGGAACAGACTAGGTGTGTGCTCTCCTCTCTGGTTTTATTTTGCAGAGGTCTTTGACAATATTAAATGCAGTGTTTTGGAGTCACGCTTCAGTGTATGCCCATGCAATGCTCTCCTCCAGGCAAATCATCATGGGCTGTAAAGGCAATGGTGCAAGGCTTTGAAACGCCAGACCCAAGGAGCACCACTGTGACTTAAAACAAATGCTGATGGAGCCAGTACGCACCAGCTGCTCCAGAACAAAGTAAAAGAAGTGCTGCAGAAAAATTCCTTCTGCAAGAAAATTTTCTTCCTTATAAAGGAACTTTCTTCCTTTGCAAAATTGTTCTATAGCCTGAACCTCCAAAGTCTCCCTGGGTCCTCCCATTTTCACTACTAAACATTTCCGTTACTCATACAAACAACTGGTTCTTCTCCTTGTCTTGCGATGTGCTTGCTAGCCAAGATATCTGATGGCCCTGAGTTCTGCCAGGTAACACTGAGACGGCATCCCTAGTCAGCAAATTTAAACACTCCACTTTTCCTTATTGTTCTCTTGCATTTGCCAGGCAAAATGCTTGGTGTGCCCGTGTACCAGGGAGAAGGAGGAGATATTGCTGGGAAGAGTAAGGATTCCAAATCCCCCAAACCTCAGAATTTTATTAAGCGAAACAAGATAATACTTTTATGTATCTATATTGCTCATCTGTAGAATAGGTATAGTTATTCCTTAACGGGTATAATCCTACCAACTATTCCTAATCTACTCCTGAGTGTTCCCAGTCTATAATAAAGACCCCTAGGTGACTCATATGGGCTAGCCATGCAGTATTTACAGGTCTAGAACAATTTGTGAGAGAATTATTACAAAATTTATTTCACCTCATATTCCGCCTTCCCTATTAAAACCTTGCTTTCAGGGGATTTTTGTCCCTGAGATTTTAAGCACAGTGGTACTCCTTCATTGTTGTTGTAGCTACTAGAAAGGCAATAGTTCATTAGCGGGGTTCACAAGGACAACCCCAGCGTCACCTTTGCTTTCTATTTTGCAAGGGCATGGTTTAAACTGTGTGCATCTTGCCTCCCAAGAAACCCAGAAATACTGTATGAAATCCGGCAGATGAAACAGTGCAGTGGTAAGACCTGCACCTTCTTTCAAGTTCACAGTGTAAGAGCTAAGTCAGTGGCCCAAACTCCCAAAGCACTGCAGGCAGAATGATGATCAGATTTGGGAGACATGGGTAGCAACATCCTCATTTAACTGGTGATGTATGGGGCTATACTGCCTTTAAGTCTTTCAGTATTGGAGAGAACCAGTTACGGGCCCAAGAGGTTGTATGTTCCGGTGAGCAGAACACTGCAATGAGGAGAAGATGATCCACAGAAGGTTATTCCTTTCATACATATGCTGTCTGTGCAGCCTATACTTTTCTCAGGGCAGGCCCCATCTCTCATGGTACGTTTGTGTACAGCCCAGTACCAAGGGGCAGCAGTCTCAGCTGGCAATACACATACACAGTGAACTATGCTGGATCCCACAGTACCCTGAAGTGAATGTAAGCCACAAGTCAAAACTTTCAAAAATCACTGGCAATCTCAGACCATCTCAGTTTCTGTATTTCTCACTGGACATCCCTCAGAAGAAAGTGACTTCAGGAAGCACAAAGCACCCAAAAGTAGCAAATCAAACATTTGAGTCCATCTCTCAACAGGCACGCAAAATGGAAGCAACCCAACATCACTGATCGTAAGAGCATAAGAAGATCCAGTACACGGTCAGACCAAAGGTTTCCTCCCAAGCCCCTTTCTACAGCAGAGGCCACAAAAATCTCAAGCCAGGAAAAAATAAATAACCCAGTCACGCTACCCTCCACCAACCAGTTTCTTCAGGCTGTAGCTGACATCAAGGCCAGCTGAAGAAGCCTGTCCTCTCTGTCCTCTCACAGCATGTCATGTTGCTGTGCAGCAAGACTGTCCCAAAGTGTTCATGGAGCTGTGCTGTAAACAGACAGGAAAAAAAATCCCTCCAGAAGGATGCAAAGAGCTGAGAAAAAGTAAGGGGTGTTATCTGCATTTTACTGCAGCCTTTGTACTGTAATACCCCAGCTTGGTCTGCAGTGTGGTGTCACACATGCTTGTGACAGCAAACCTGAACAAGGAGCTCACTGCAGTAGAGGTGACGGAAGCGGAGTGGGAGCCAGCAGAAATTTTCCATCTTATATGGTCCCTGTACACTCTGAATTATGCAATTATAGCCCTACTCCTTCGGCAAGTGAAATCTATGACATGGTAGGAGGAGCCTGACCACAAACAGAAAAATAAGAGGATAGACAGCCTATGGCATTGATAACTGTTCCTACCAAATTCACACTACAACAACAAAATATTTGCTCTGCTCCTGCAAGCTGCTGGTAATGCAAATGGTGCCACCGGATAAGAAGTCCCAGACATGCGAGCTGATAACACACCTTCTGGTCAATGTTACCTTGAGTCCCTTGGAGTGCCAGCACACCTTTCAAGGAAATCAACCCCATCACTTGTAAAAAGGAAGTAAAGTGTCTCTCTCCTGATGTATTTTTAAAGGGTTTACTACAATGTGGTTCAGATTTAATTCAAAATGTCTAGCTGATACTTAATTTCAAGGTTCCCTCTGTGAGCTCCTTACCTCCCTCCCTGTGGCAGCTGCTCCACATGGATTTGCAGCACCATGTTGAGCTTTCTATTGTGCTCCAGTTTACACCTGGTTGAAAACAGTCACAGGGCAGGAAAACTTTGCTCAGCAGCCCTCCCAGCAGGACCATGCTGAAGGACACACTCCCAAGCTGACAGCACAAAGTCCTCTACTCTCTAAGAGCACGCGCACAGCCCTCACATGAATGGGACATCCATGGTCCTAGTCACGCCTCCCAGCTTGAGGACTCTCCCGCACCAGCACCCAGGGAAGTTCCACTTCTGCACAAATAACAAATAACCACTCAATCGTTCTCTGTTAACAAGTCAAGAACAACGACTTACTGAACCTGGGCTGTCTAATCCTGCTGGGCCCTGCATCTCTGCATCATGTACCTCCCTGGGACTCAGGACCTCTATTGTACCCTAGAAGAAAAAAAAGGAAAAGTCTACTGAGTGCCGGCCTTACTGGAGCATCCATGTGCCTTTCACAACAGGCTGCAGAGAGACAGCCATGCCAACTGCAAGACAGCCACGCAGCTGCATTTCTTGACCTTTCCAGATAAGTCAGGTATTACAATTTGTACTATTAGCCATGTAGCATTGAACATATGCTTCACACACTGCACCGAGCCCCACTGTGCTCTGTAATTACTCCATTTTTGGTAGTGCAGACCTCAGCAGCTAGATGCTAGCTAGCTAACAGTTTCCGCATTAGGCTCAGAGTTTTTGTTGTGACAGTTCCTGTGTCTGCGACTGCTAACTGGGTGATCAGATTCCCACTGAAGTGAATATACTTCAGCAAAGCCTTAAAGTAAGAAAGGACTGCTTTATAGGATGCTAAGCAAAGCATGCAACCTTTTAACATTCTTCCCAGCTACCTTTAGCAGTTGCTCCTTTGCTGAAGGAGCAGAAAAAGCGTGAGTCACCGTATTTCCTGCAAGGTACACGTGGGTTACCACGGCTCAGTGGCTGCAAAGCCACTCGCTCAGCGCCATAACCACATCTGGATGTCATGGATGGGGCTGGCAGCCTTATGACTTTATACTTCCAGGTTTTGCCAAGCAATAACTGCTTCTATGATAAGGGAGAAGCAGGTGAGATGGGGTAGTAATTCAGTGGGAATCCCATGAGCCGAGCTGTCAGGCAACATGATCACACTGCAGTTGTATTTACCACCAAAGGCAAGGGAGCCAGGCAGTAAAAGCAAATACAGCCCAAAAGGCAATTTCCTCATATTTAAAAATAAACACTGAAGACTAATTTAGTGATGAGCAGGAACTTAAATAAGTAGTTTTTTCTCTGGGTTGGATTCAATACCGCATGGTTTGTTTGAAGGTATCTAAATTAATGATCATACAACAAACAGCTTCCTGTGGCATCCCATTGCAATGCAGAGCGGCACCCACGAAGCTGTCCTGCCCACTGCAGCTGTGCACCTCCACTGAGCCCACCACCACATTAGTAGTCCCACACATGCCAAGATTTGCATAAAAGGAGCAGTTATCAGCAATTACAGCTTGCCAAGGCAAAATTCTTCAAGGCCACTTTACAACTAGTGACAGATGTAACGTTCCCAAGTTTAAGCTATAATTTATTCTTAGACTAGGCAGAAACATAAGGAAAACACACTGTGCGTTTTGCAAAGCCACTCATTTAGGCACCTGAAAAATAATTTTAAAAAGGGGGGGGAGGGGAAGAAGGGAAGATTAATAGGGACTAAAGGAATGAATAAACTGCAGGCACAGAGCCAGAATTTAGTATTCAACAAAAGTGACAAATACCCAGGCTGATTTGCTCCTGAACAGTTCAATTTTTACCTTTTGTTCACACCAGAAGATACCAGCACCCCATACTTTCCAGCTGTCCTGTTCCTTCAGCGTTTAATGACAGGTAATAATCACTGTGCAGGCCTTAATCCAGCTGCATTACAAATATTAGACCAAATTCCTGGGAAGGAACAGAAGAAGGGATTGTAGCAAAGGGCAAACCCATTCCCACCTAGGATACAGAGCAGCACTGGAATCTCTGCTGTCTCTGCCATACCCCTACCCCAGCCCTACAGAGGCAAGCACAGGCTGAAGAGCCACCACACTGTCTGTGCAGGATGCTCCTGTGGCTCTGGGTTCCAGGACATCCAGGACCTGGTGAAAGTCCCTCATACCCTGCTTGCAATTGCAGTTCTCCTCAAAGAATCATTCCAGCTCAGTATGCAAAGCCTGTGTCAGAGAAGGTGAGTGAACTGGGACAGATATTTCTGAGGCAGCTGTTGCATGCAGTAATCATAGGATAACTCAGGCTGGAAGGGACCTCAGGAGGTCTCTAGTTCAACCCCTGCTCAAAGCAGAATCAGCAATGAAATATGACGAGGTTGCTCAGAGATTTTGGATGTGTAATGCCAGGACAGCATCTCCATTCTGCATGCTTTCCAGAAAGCAATTCACTCACTCTTTAACTTTCCTCGGAAGAGGAAACAAAGACAGAATTAGGAGTTTTCTCTCATCTGCTCTCTTCAGAGAAATGTGCATCCTTACTGGCTGCCCAGGTATCCACAGTCTGAGATCAAAAACTGTGTCTCATGCACCCACAGATCTTCTGAGGTAAAATCCTCTGAGGCAAAATCCTCCTCCTGCTCTACAGAAGATCCTTTCTGGTTCCTGCATAATTACAGTTTGCATATTCCTGCTTTCAGGAGGGTTTCCAGATGCAGAAGTGGCGTGGACACTGCTCAGGTCAATATGGTGATCTGGAACACCCAGCCCACCAGAAGACAGCAGCGAGGTACACGTGGCAGGAATTAGCATACTCACCCCACGGCGGGCTCGTGGCACTTACAATGCACAGTGCAAAGCATGTTAGAAAGTTCCGTTCAACCCACCTGCCATGTTAACAAGCAAATCAATAACCAACAGAAGGAAGAAGACGGAGAATCTGGAGACATTCCTGATGTCTTTAGAATCTAATCAGTGTGTGTTCAGGATCTTCTCTGGGGAATCGGAAACCATTCTGATCTGGTGATATAGAATGATAAGAGAGATGGGTTCATTGGTTTCTGCAGGCTTTGGACATCTACAATTCAAAAACCGCTGCATATTTCAAATTGTTTTCCTATTTGATACAGCACAAGTGAACACTTCTGAGACTGAAATGTTGGTCTGAAGCTGTGAGCAACTGTCCCTTTCCCAGTCCCAGCTGTTTTAAAAAGGAACTTCAGCACCAGAGAAGCTTTGCTGAAAGCTGACCCCAGCATAACTCTGTGCACGAGCTCCAGACCATAGCAAATATCATTATTAATAATGCACCATCATGCAGTCAAAGGTCACAGAACACCAGCACTAAAGCCCAATTCTCCTTTCCCCCCATTCACTCTGCATTTGAACAGGATGGTTTCCCTGCCTGCACTGTGCAAACACAAGGACGCACAAATGCAAACTCGCCGGGCAATAAAGGTGTCCCCCAGGGCAGGCAGCTGCAGCAGTTTCAAATGCTGACCCAGCGCTGTGGTCCTGGGCCAGGGAGGCATGGACAGTCACTCGGTGGGAGCAAAACCTCCACCTGTCAGTCACTGCTAGCAGATAGAAAGGGACAGCACATGCTCCAAGGGTTTTGACTCTTCGGAGGTTTTTCCTTGCTAAAGTCAACAGGTCTCTCCACAACGCACAAACTTTATTCCCCAAACACCTCATCAAGTTTAGTCTAACTTCGCACAGCAGAACACAAAGCTGCATGCTGGATGCAACAGCCAGCACTGCCTGAACTGCTCAGGAAAATGTTTCCAGAAATTTTTTGGATGCACAGATCAAAGCACCATTCACAATGTCTTGTTTCCAAAAACAGGAGAACAGTCTTGGCTAAAATAATAGTAATTTTAGAATACCAGCCTATGGCTGCGTTTGTAGAGAAGATCAACCCAAGCAATAAAAGTCTGGCAAAATTATCAGCAACTAAAAACAGCCTTGCAATTTCCAGGAAATGGCAGTAAAGAAAGCTGTATCTGACAAATCTATTGAAATTCACACAGTTGTTCACAGCATTCTTCACATGCTGGATAAATACTAAAGCTATTTTTGCTTGCATAGGTTTTGTTATGCCCTCACCTATCTGTGTCTGTCCCATTCTGCAATGAACACAAGACAACAGTTCCCTTACAGGTAAGATACTCTGAAGCTCAATATATATAAAACGTAAATTCAGTTTTCCCTGACACAAGTAGCAGTTGTGTGTACCTTTACAATGGGACAAACTAGCCTTAAATCTTAGTGTCAAAGAAGGGAGAGGAGCTATGAAGGGGGCAAGTACCTCTCTGCCCACAGGGCAGCAGGCATCAATCATCCTCGCTCCACAGCAACTTCTCAACATGCACCCTGGCACCTCCAGCATCCCACGCTACGCCGCTGCCTAAGCAACAGCCTAATCTTTTCTCTCCCTCACTGCAAGGCTTTTTCTTGCTGCCTTTCTCTGTACCCTTCATAAAAAGCAGAAGTCAAGTCCCTAATGAATTTCCTGCGGCCCTGATCCTCTCTTATAGGGTCAAGCGCTGCACAGGATCAAAGATGTTTAGCTTGTCTCTGCAAGTAGGAGGCAGGAGTCCTGGGAAGCAGCTGTGGGACTAAGAGGTCACTTCTGATGTGGAGGTTTTCTCTAGGGTTATAGCACTACACCCTCCTCTCACTCACGGCACAATCAGGTCCCACTTGAATAAATTTGCTTTTTCCTTGTTCTCATCTATTCTCTGCTTATGTGCTGAGAGCGGACACTCGTAACTGGAAACAGGCACATCTGACAAGTGTCCTCCTCCTGTGTTTATACCACCTGCAGTTTTCCCACTAAGGCGTGTCTATTCAAATTTCACTTCCCTTTCCATCCTGTATTATTAGGACTTTCTACTCATTTATGTCAAGACGGTAAATACATCATTAAATTATACGGAGGCATTGCCACTTGCTAGGAAGAGAAACAAAAGTTATGATATGAAAATATTTTGTTACTTACATAAATATACACACACATGACTTTATACATACAATGTGCGAATTGTATGTAGACGTGAGATTCATGGTTTGCTATATTGTGAAACCACTACGAACTGCTTTAAAAAATGAGCAGGTAAGGGTAGACTTTGAAGTCACTGCTTATGAGTCTATATACAATGCAGGCCACGGGACATGAATAATTTCTGTATCTGTAAGACCCACAGATATGTGTGGCTCTACTTTCCAGCTTCACAGAATCTAAAAGAGTATTTGTCCTTCAGAATGAGGAGACAGTCAAGGGACTATGAAAAATAATGGAAAAGCGATAAAAAAAAGATGCAGCAAAGGATGGTGTGCTTTCAGTAGAGATTTGGGGAGAGATGAATAGCGGCTGAGACACAACAAATGTGTTGCAGCAGATGCAGCAGAAGCTGATCCAGTTTTTGTCCAATACAACCAGGGTGGCAGGGAGGTACAGTCACTGGGGTTGAGGCAAGCCATTCAAAAGAGCCGCATTTCTAGTATCCATTTGCAACCATCTATGTCTTGAAGTTCTTGCTTTCCACATGATGAATTACACATTGCCATATCATCTTCTGCCTAATTACATACATTGGACTCAAAGAAGGAAAGTACCCAGTAAAGAAGAGGCAGCTGACTTCAAACGTACCACAAAAATAGGAAAGCTGGATTACCTGTTAAGTTAGAAAACTGGTCAACTGCAAAAAGTGACTGATATTTTGGGGTAACTGCTAATCCTTCCTCCTGCAATGACCAGGTATTTATTTGAGACACTGAAAAGAAATGAGTTTTCATTCCCAGAACAGTAATTACTCATCTTGGAAACTCCTGGGCATTATTCTTTTTCTTTCTCAGTCCTTTTGAAGTGCTGCAAGAAATGCAACAAAAAAATAGCCCATCCTCAACTTGTGTAGCTTATTCCTCGTTAACCTTTCTGCATCTATAGCTTGTAAAGTGACAATAGACAGTTTGTACCTCAGTGAGCGTGACACTGATTGCTTCCAACTTCAAAGCCCTTCAACCACCCTCAGAGACAGAAACAAAAAGCCCGAAGTCAAGCATCTGCCACAGTAAAGGTGTTTATAGTCCAGCAGGCCTATTTCCATCCAGGACAAACACAAGGAGGTTTGGAAGACCTTGAACACTAGCTGCTGATTTTTGCCAGGCACAGTCCTCTAGCAAAGCAGAAACAAACACAAATGGCTACTATGCTGGCTGATCCTAATCAGCAGATACCTGCTGCCAGCTCCACACCAAAGGAGGAGAAAATGGTCTCTCCATTTTATTGTCACAACTAGGAAGGCTTGGGAGCTGTGAACATGATCACCGCAAATCTCTGCGTGATGCATTGCAGGCAGGGTCACCTCCTGTCAATGCCACACACCCTCATGTTTCTTCTGTGGTGGGTTGGCCTTGCCGGCTGCCAGACACCCTCTCACTCTCCTCAAACAGGACAGGGGGATAAAATAAGGTGAAAAAGCTCACAGGTCAATATAAAGACAGGGAGATCCCTTACCAATTATTGTCACGGGCAAAACAGACTGGATGTGGGGACAATTAATTTATCACAAATTAAAATAGATTTGGAGCATGAGAAAAAGAAAACCAAACAACATGTTCCCCTCCCTCCTCCTTTCCCAGGCTCAACCTCGCTCCTCCACTCCCAACTGCTCTACCTCGTCCCTGGGATGGGGAGCTGAGGTCAGCACTGCCACTGCTTCTTCCTCACACCTTCCCCCTGCTCTACCATGACCTGCATGTAGTACCTGCTCCACTGCAGTCCTCTCCATGGGCTGCTGGTGGTACCTGCTCTGGTGCCTGGAGCACCTCCTCACCCTCCTCCTTCTCTGCCCCTGCTGTTTCTTGCCTTTTTTCCCCCCTCATTCCTCTGCCTGCATGGCTTTTTTGCCCTTTCTTCAGTCTCTTTTCCCAGAGACACCACCAGCAACACTAACAGGCTCAGTTGTGCCTCAGTGGGGCTGTTGAGGCCGGCTGGAACTGGCTGCAACCAGGTGGAACCGGCTGGAACTGGCTGCATTCCGCAGCCCCGCCCTCTCCTCACAGCCCCACACGCCAGCACAGCTCGGCAACATGTCACTGCCCCACCGCTGTAAGGAGCAAGGCTGGTGCCATGCCGCTCCCAGAGAGGACAGAGGGATGGAGGAAAGTCTTCAAGGAAGGCGGCAATGAAATGGAGGTTATGATGAGAGCTGAGTGGTTGCCCCAAGTCTCTGGTAAAGAGGCGGGAAGGAGGGCAAGAAGGTTACATCACCTGTGACCAGTTAGGGAAACGGCTCATTTAAACTTTCAGGAGTCCAACAAAGTGTTTCAACAAAACTTCTGCCAACTGCACATCTCTCCCTTAAAAAAGGATGAACAGCATGAATGGATTTTCAACAGATACCCTAAAATAAAAAACTTCTTTTTCCCCCCGCTCCAACCAATTGTATTGATGAAAAATGGATTGGAATTGAGTGAGAGAAAACATAGGATAAACACCAGGAAAACCTTCCTGCAACTAATATTTCACAGGGCTGTTGGCAGCGCCTCTCAAAGGGAGCAGGAAAAGCCCTGCTTCGTATGTTAAACACTACAGCAAAAAAACACTCGTCCACGATGGAAAAAAATCAAGCCATCTCAGATTGGCACAGTTTCAAAACCTTCCCAGCTACACACGGACAAATTCCTAGCACCAGGTCCCACTCTGAAGCCAGGAACTGTGCTGAGTTAAACCCCCACCTTGTCCCAGTTTCAGCACTTTTTCCCCACCATACATGTCCAACTGCATGTTCAGACATAAATAAAATTACTCCTTTCCTGAAAAAAAAAAAAAAATTGTGGATTGACTCTGATTTTTTTAAATTCCTGCTAAGGTTCTGGATCTCTTGGCAAGCAAGAGTTACACTGTTAATATAGACTTTGCTTATTGATTTTGGTACAAGCAAGAAGGAATGAACCTGTGTTTCTAAACTCCAAATATCAAGCTGCTGGGCTGCTGCACTTTGTAATATGGGGATCTAATATTTATCACCTTTTCCAAACCATAGTTACCACAAAAAGCTACCTTCTGTGTCCTGTAAAGTCTCTAACACATCGTATTTGCTATTTGTAAAAAGGAAAACAAAACAAAAAACAGCCCTAAGGAAACAGGAGCAGATCTTCATGGTGGTTTATAGTAACCGGTGTCAGAGACATAATGTGGATTTCCTTAATAAATGAGGATGTGACACACACAGCTGCTCAGGTCCCCTAAGCACTTCTATACCACTTGAACAGTCTTAACCAATCCAGCCACCCAGACTTGTGCCTCGCTGGCTGTAACCGCTCGGATGAGTAGCCGGGGGTAGCTTCCCAGCTGAGTGTGGGAAACCAAGCACCCTCCCTGCCCATGTCCCAGCAGTCCCCATCAAGAGTGCTGAGCGTGCTCCAGTTTGCTGGGCTGCACTGCACCCCGACACCTTGGAGCCAGGGGACACGTTCACACTGACATGAACACACGTATCGAGGTAACTCGATCTCTATCTGAAGGGGGCAAATTTAGGCTAGGTGGACTGAGCTCTCTGATGCTGGCTAAATTCCAACCTGAGCACAGGTTTCTGCATATGATATGTAGTTGGTGGACAAGTCTGGTGCCAGACACACACAAGACTGAAAGGGTTAATTTATCACATGAGGATTTTTCGGAAGACACCTTGTCCTTTAATCTGTAGTCAGTATGTGCACACCTGATCATAAGGACTGCTGTGTGCATCCAAGCTAGAGCTGGTATAAGGGCTGCATGCCATAGAGGGGAGTGACAGACCCTGGCTTCAAAATAGGCAAAGAATTTGGAAAGAGTTACATAAATCTGTGTTCTTATTTTTTTGCAGGAGGAAAATCCTCCTCAAAGAAAGCTCACTGTGAGAATGCATGCCTGACAACACCAATAATCTTTGATGTCACATGTTAACATCCCTGTGCAAGTTATGAGGCAGTTTCCAAATCTCACACTTAATCCTGGTGTCTGTTATTGCTGAACAATTCAGCCTTCTGTCAACAGTTGTCTGTGCTCCAGTCACTGAATGGCTCATATTCAGCACAGCAAAGCCAATATTTATAGCACGGCACGCTTTCACAACAGCCTCTTCACATTCCTTTTGATAAACAATTGCAAGTAGAGTATGGAGAGAAGAGGTGATCAGTGCTTTAACACACATCATAGTATGCTGGGAACCACATCTAGCAGGTTGGAGGTCTTTGGGCTGGTACAAGGTGTAAGTTTCACAACAAAATCTTGCGACTTCTGATTTCACAATGCAGGAAAATGCTGAATGCCCCCCTCCCACGCAAGCATGTGCACAGACCAACATGCAAACGTCATCTTGGAGATGACTGTCATCTGGGATGTGGCCCAAAAGACCAACTGAGCTACGCTGACATTGTCCCTTCCATCCCACCTGATAGCTCTTTATAAAGGTGAGAAGGCATAAGATCAACTCATCTGCCTGTGGCAACTGCAAAGCTGCTGGGATTTCCCAGAAGGTATCCCCAGAGCCCAGGTTAAACAATCATATGTGGCACAAGATGCACATCAAACTAATTAATTTTAAATAAAAAGTATGCCAAAGACATGCTCTTTCAGTTTAGGCTGTTCAGGCACTTCAATAACTGGAGCATGGCAGAGAGTTAAAGAGGAACAAGGACCTGGCCGCATATGAGGAAAAGTCACCGTTTGTGCTATGTGCAACCAAATAAAGGAAACCATCAAGCTGGAAGGAGAGATCTTTCCCTGTGAACTAATGGGTCAGGTGTGTGAGCTATTCCATTTTATTATGGTCTGTTCTTTTAAGATCTTTATATTCTCCAAGCTGCAAATTAATGGGACATGTTGCCACTACATGTCACAGTATTGGAAAATAATGTTGGCAGGTGTAATCCCAAGAACTTTCTTCATTTTAAGGAAAAAGTAGCTTTGGTTATAATCCAGGAGAACAATGGAGGTATAGGTGAAACTCATCGATAGCTTGCTAGCCCCATTCAAGCAGACTCATTTCATTAATCCATCACTCTGCCTCTCCTTGCCAGCACATGGTAACGAAGAGCTGCAAAAGCCTTCTCTGGCTGGGAAATCAATGAAGCTCCCCAGGCAAGGAACAAGTGCTTATCTGGCAGTGACCCCCAGTCTTGCTCTGGGAGGGTCAGGTTAGTGCCTGCACCCAGCTGACTGCAGGGACACCTTTGGCAGAGGGAAGGCAAGTGACATCTTTCTCTTCTAATTGAACAGGACAGTTGAGTGATCACAAGGGTTTGTAAGAGAGGCTGTAACAGTGAAAGCGCACATCTTTGTCACTCAGGGATAGTTGGTGCTTAATTGTGCTGCTTAAAAGGACAGGCCACTAATCCTCAGGGTGTCTGTCCCTCGCACAGGCATTTCTAAATCTGGCTTTCTTAATTTTAAAAGCAAAACAGCAAAGCTGGCTTCAATCAGTGCAAAATCCTAGGATGACACTAGGGATCTTTGCAGGCCAACCCTTGGTTTGGGACCTTCTTCCCAGGCTGTCTCTAACAAAAGCTGGTGATTTCAATTTCTTCAGAAAGTTAGTTTCCACTGTACCAGGCATCAGCTGTAGCCTTCCGAGTTAAAGCAAAGGATGTGGAAAGTGTGATTAATGCTGTATTGCCTCAGAGACTGGGAATATTTTAGAAAGGCCGATGAATCTTATAAGTCACGTATACAACAGCAAGGAACATGTTATTTTATATGTCAGGCACATCTCAAAATACATAGCAAGCATTCTTCCAGTTATGAAAAATAACCCCCCCCAAGCCCAAGTCTCAGTGCATGTACATGTACTTCAAGTCTCTGAAATAATCGCACATCTTATGAGTCATATACAGTCATCCCTTATGAGTCAACCCTATTGTTTCTAAGCATCTTTCTTACGCTTTTTCATTAGGCTATAAAAAGAGAAGATAACACTGCTGCTGCCCCGACCCTCTAGCTGACATAACAGCCCTCTTTCACGAAAAAGAAAGGTAGGATTCGTCTTTGATCATCAAGAATGAAATCTGTTCCCAAAATGGGTATAGTGGGGCCTCAATCAGGCTAAAGATGAGCTTGAAAAAGTGATTTGCTACAGTAAGTTCAATACAACACATCTCTAGCACCTCAGTTGCCAGGTATGTACCCTCTACCTGCTCCTTTCAGATACAGTGATCTGGTGGTGGGACTCTTGTCTTGCACCAAGCAGTCCAGAAAGGGAATCATGTGCTTCATGATGGGCACCGTGAGAGTTTAATGGAGAGATGGCCCTGCCAGCCACATAGCTGCAGATACACAGGAGACTAAAAGCAAAGCTACTGGGGAGTACAAGGCAACCAGGAGATGACTTAGAAGCAGCGAAACGAGCAAGTACAACACAGAAACCTCCTGGACATGCACAAGGGCTCCAGCATCTTGACGAGTGAGAGCTTGACCCCAAGACCATGGGAGAAGTGCAAATCCAGTATGTCTGTGCAGTGAACCACCTCGGGTTTCTTCCAAGAAGGAAATCTTGCCCCCTTTTTCCCCTGTGCTCCCCCAGCAGAGCACTCAGACCATCTCTTCAGCCTGTTGTCACTTCTGCAAGGACAGGCAGGGTAGCTGGGCCATGCCTTTAAGCAAATGTGTTCAGGGAGCTGCTGTGAACATCTGGTACGCCCAGAAGTCCCTGTGGGAATACCCAAAAAAATTGACTCAGAACAAGAACAACTCTCCAGCACAGATCTAAAATGGTCACCTGCATAGACTATGAAGTAGACATGTATTTTATTTTCATTTGAATTACAGGAGCCCCATTGAGATCTGATTGATTTCCTGCATGTGACTAATGAGATAGTTCCAAACAAGTGCTGCTCCGAGTCATGTATCTTTTCCCCTTTATATGTTAGCGACCTGTCAGATTACAATGACAGCTCCATTAGTTTGGGATTTTGTTGGACAAAACAAGAGCAAATGCCTTGAACAGCAGAAACCTCCAGTGGCCTGCATGCAGCGGGGGTGATCTAACCATCTTGTATAGCACTCTACTTCACACAAAGCTGTAAACCACATACATCTCGATTCTTTTTGATATAGGTGGAATAACTACTGCCATTTAGGCTCCACATATCAAAATACCACATAGCCTTTCCAGAAACCATTTCTGCAGTTTACACTCAAAATAATCCTATGTGACCTTTGCAGACAGACCTTACTAAGAATCTGTAGTCATTCCTGCACATAGTTATTAGGGCTTTAAAGGAAGCTGATAATAATTTACATACTGAGGTCTGTTACATTGCCTCAACATACTAAAACGACACTTAGAGTTTCCCCTAGAAAGTGAGACGTAATGTAGGCCAAGTCATTTAGGAGATGATTGTGCTGGAGCCAGCAGCCAGAATAACTACATTAGCAAAGAAAATGCATGTAGGCAAAGAAAGAGCAGCGTTTGGCCTTTCTAGTGGCTCAAATTTGGGGTTTATTATATAGTATGGCATTATAAGTTTAATAGCAAGTACTCCCTTCTCTCCTCCTTATAGCACATAGGACAGACTTCTTATTTTTTCCAAGTGTCCTGCCTTTGCCTGCATTAAAATCCCTGGCCCTGAAGAGTTATTAGGCTGCAAAATCAGTTTTATGAAAAGGTGTGACTTTGAATGCCTACACAGCCAACGTGACCTCAGGGTAAAATGGAAATGTAGTGTGATCTGCTGGGAAGTATGCAAATATGTAAGCTGGTGAGCAGTGAGGAGGTATCTGAAATACCGAGGTGACTAAAGCCTTTTTTTGTCATGTTGTTTTTACCGGGCCACTTAAAAAATGCGGTCTCCCAGCTTTACATCCAAGAGCACCCTGGCCAAGTTTACAGACCCCACACACTACAGGTACTGTATCCTTTTGAAAATCCTGGCTTTTGAGAGGTCCCTCAGCACTAGCACTACAGTTTTTTTATTACCTGGACAACTTATGTATGCAGCCCCCAGTGAGTGCCTTATGAACCCATGTTAATGTAACATCTGCAATTTGCAACCTTTTTATTTCCAGGTTGGGATTTCTGAGAGACACAGCATTTGTGTATTACAGATTAGCATATCATGGTCCCCATTTGTTGCTTAATATCTCCCTAGGCTTCCCAGCACCCCCTCTCCAGCACGGTCCCTCCCGAGCTTCATTGCCACTGGCCTGGCACCAGCTAACACCACTGCAGTTCTGCTGACTAAGTGCATGGGGATCACAGTATTGACAATCAGGACTTGGCTCCTGGAGGAGTAACAGATGCACTGAGCTCCCAGTGGGCTGGGAAGCAGCAACATATGCTACAGTCATTAGTGACTGTTGAGCAACGAGGGAGTCTGACACATCTGATTTGCTTTACCTTCCATACCAAGAGCAATTGTGGCTCTTCGCAGGACACAGCATTATGTGCTCAATTAAAAAGTGTGAATAAATGCTATAATCAAACTGCAAAACCTCCACTGCTGCTCCTGCTCAGCCCCACAGACCAGTTGCTCACACCAGAAACCAAAAGGCAAAACCCAGCAGGGACATATTTTGGAAGCAGTGTAAAAAAAAAAAAAAAAAAAGCACATAACAAAGAGCAATGGGCACTCAAGCCCAAACAGGGTTGTCACTTCCTGACTTAAGTGAGGCCAGTTGCTCTTTGTGCCCAACGTTAGCTAGAAGGCCCCACTGTCAGCCAAGCTCCTGCCAGCACTGCTGCAGTGTGCTGTGTCTGAGCAGCCTTAAACCCTCAGGTACAGGGCTGCATTTCTCTGAAAGGTCACATTCGGCAAAAGCATGTGAAAACGGCGTCTCGCATAGTGCTTCTGACATAAATGTTCCCTTGCAGAAAACAGAGATGATTATGCCCTTGTAAATGACAAACCTCATTAGGAGAAACAACTTTCGTGCCTTTAACCTCGCCTCTCCATACCCAATGTACCTCTCCTTAACCTCAATACTCTGGAAGTGACTAGAATACTTAGAGAAAACACAGCTGAAAAGGGACTGCTTTTCTTTCCTTTTGGCTTTTCTGACAATTAGCAGAGCTGAAAGCCAGGGTGCTTCAAACAGTATAAATAAACTTAGTGATTAGTTGGTTGCTTCCTCCTGAATGAACATGAAAACATATTAGAGGGCTGAACTTTTATGTTGCACTATGACACTGTCATATTTCTTCATAGCTTTATTTCATATTTTTCCTACCCTTCGTTGACTTTAACCCTCTTAAAAGCACAAAGAAGGAGAGGAAAAAGGGGGGGGGAATTATTTTGTGCAATTTTAATGACATATTTAATGAGTGCATATTTCTTTTTTTCTTGTTCCTGTCCAAATATTTAACGCTAAGTAGACCGCTCCAGAAGTATAATGATATCTTCAGAATAAAACACACAATGTTTTTTCCATTATGTTCCCAGCACTACCCAAGAAGTGCTCAGAGCTCACACCCCAGATTCTATCTTCAAAACTGAGCCCTGGGAGTACTTGCAATCACACTGTACCTACAAAACCATGAAAAAAATGAAAATGGCAAAGAAAATGAAGCCATCAGCGGCCTTCATATAAGCCCAGCTGTGCTTAAAATCAAGGCTTAAGTGAAATTTCCATCTCCTACGGGCACACCTTAATTAGCGCCTGCCCAGAAGGAGAGGGTGCTTTATGTGGTCAAGACGACTCAAATCTATTCCTAGTCTCTGAGAGGTGTTTCCCCATAGGGCTTCAAACTAATGAGTTTGTGTCATTATGCCTCAGCTGCCAGCCAGCATGATCTGAATACAATACATCCTCTCTCTGCTCCTCCTCTGCCACATCTATTTGCGATACAATTCTTCAAGGCAGGAAAACCACTGCATCCCACATGTGCTTGTACCATACCAAATAGAACTGGAGTTAACACTCACAATGGCAGGCTTTGAGTCCCTGCCAGAAACAATATTGATGGCTTTCCAGCCCCTGTGTTTTGCATTTCTACACTAATTCTGTATGATGCTCTCAACACGAACATGATATCCAGACCATGTCTCATCTCAGCTTGGATCAAACACCATTCCCTGCCAGGCACTTGGTTTGTGACATTCCAACTCAGGCAACAAAGCAACGTACACATCTCTCTGTGTTTGTACACACACACCCACACACATCCCCTATACATTTTTATCAGTGTTCAGCAGAGGATCGTTTGGCTTTGCACTCTTTATTGACAAACAATTAACACCCAAGTTCATTTTGTAGACAAAAGGATTTTGTATTCATTTTGTTGACAAACTGACTTGAAACCATGGGTGAAACCCTGTTTGACAGTCCTCACACATACTTAATTCTGTGGAGAAAATGCATTCAGTTAACTGTCCAATCAGTTATGTAGACAAAATGAAGTTCATCATAATTCTGTCAACAAAATGCTAACTTGCTTAAATTATTCTCTCAACAAAATAAATTAACTTAAAATCCTTTTGTCCACAAAATAGATTTAAGTGTTTAGTGAAGTCTTGTAAATACTATAGTCTGTTAGCTTAGCATGTGCAACTCAAACATATGGCTTAGCTGAGTCAGCGGTTCTTGTCTTACCAGTCAGGGTTGGTCTTGTTCTTTCCACTTCTCCCTTCTCTGTAAGGTCAGCCCGATAAAGACAACCAGTCAGCTGGTATGCAACATACAAGAAAGTCAACCAGGACCATGCAAGACAATCTTTTCCCTATTTTTATTTAACCCCTAGTAACTGGCAGCAAGAATCTGACATAAATGTAGCAAGCCTAAACAAAGCAGTCCATTCCTCAGAAGAGAGGCTTCATCCTTAGATCTGAAAGTTTGACATGGAGTTTCCATGACAAACCTTCAGACAAAATAGCAATTTAATGAGGAACTACAGCTGAGATACCTTTAGTAGACTTCATATTGAGAGCATGAAAATGTAATTACTGTGCTTTTAGATATTATGTGTCTAAAGTCCATTATACCTATGGAAAATTTCCTTCTTCCTTTCCTGTGTTGCTCCAAATTCAAGTTTAAATTCACATCTTGCTCGGAAATGCCAGGACCTAACACTGAAAGAATTGAAAGCAATCAGAGCACAGGTAGTGCTACAGGGAGCAAAGTGCTCCAAATTCTGCTCAAGCCAGTGTAAAAGTGCAAAAGGAACTGCAGTAGAATTAATGGCAAATGCCTGCTCTTGAGTTCATGGCAACATTAATGAGGATGTTTCTGGTGTGCCTTCATGGTACTAGTAAGTGCAAGGGAATTCATGTGGCCCCTCTCCCATCTCATCTCCCCCCAACACACATAACGCATCCCACTCCAGCCTGCAGAAGAATCAGGGATGACACACCCTGCAGCTCAAGTCAAAATCTTCATCCTCATTTGGACTCCCCTCCAGAGAGGGAAACTCCCTAGGATAAGATAAGGCTATTAAGCAGGTTTTTACGAGTTCCTTCTCCGTGCTTTACCAAGCATTGCCTGCCCTGTTGTTCTGCTGCATTTTAATAATAAAGGAACACAGAGATAGTCATGCCTATATCTTTAGTGATGTCAGTCAAGGAATTTGGCAGGCCAGTGGAAAAACGAAACTCTTCAATCTGCTTTTGCAATATTCTTCCACTAGTATAAACAGGTTTTTTTGTCCTCTTTTACAGGGTTATTGTGGTTACAATTGAGCTAATTTCCAGGTGTGCAGAAAGAGTACAGTAACATAAGAAAAAACCATATTAATATTTAATATAACACTTTTTATGAGCAAGAAAAGAATAAACCCCATTCAAATGCAAATGCAGCCTGCAAGGATGGATAAAGTTTTATGTTTTTCCAGTAACATCTTCATTTTGCTAAAGACCAACTTAGTCTTGAGCGAGCTAAGAGCGCCTGTGTGTGTGCAGTTCCAGACACTGAAAGGTATGCCTCTGGCCAAAGTCCTACCCAGTATTTGAGACACTTTTGCAATACCATCCTGTTACAGCACTCATTGAAATACAGTGGGTTTATTAATCCCTTCAGAACCACATGTTGTAGCCCCAAAGGGATGAAACCTGCTGCAGCATCTATCCTGCCTTATGAGACTTTAATAGAGCAGCCAAAACTGTGGGATTGTTCCCTATAGCTCTTACAGTTAACATTTTTTTTTTTTTCTGTGACATGCTCTGAATATACCAACTATAACAAATGGCCTGCCCTGGGATTTTCAATGAAATTTCTGTGCTAGATACCCAGCTCCTTCCAAATTTCAGTAGGTCTAGGTCTCTAACCACTACAATGCTCTTTTGGTATCTCCAGCCTAAAACAACACATTTTGCCAACTACATTTCAAGCACAACATAATAGTAGCCGACAGGGAAAGCTTGTAAATGGCACATAAATATTTGCAAATAACTCCAGAAAATAAACTTAAGCATCAGCCTTGCTAGAAGATTCCCTGGCAAACAGTAGCAGAAGTCTAAGGAGCGTGTGGCAGGGAAATCAGGTGTGCTTGAACTGGTGTCACTTTGACCTATCATGGAATTACTCTTGATCCATCCCATCTTGTAGAGCATAGCATTGGCCAAGGCCATGCCAGTGAATCAGCTCAAACAATTTTCAATCTAGTTCAGATAGAGTTCTTCTTTTGTAATGGCTCTGCTATTGTGCATGTCACTGCCTTGTCTTCCAAATGGGTCCAGGTGGAGTAATGCATTAGAGTGGGGAAAAAAAACCTTGCAGTGAAGGCTAGGCATCATGATAGCTGAGTTCAACACCTCAATGCAGCACATACTGCATTACTTTGAGCAAGTTGCTTCTCCAGGTTCATTTCACTTCATGACAGGCTTCAGTCTCTCCAACACTGCGCTCTCAAGGGTTTAACAACAGGGGTTTTTTTCTCCCACTCCAGCCTGGATTATGTTAGACCCTTGGCTCCTTTGGTTTTACTCAAATATAAGCAAAACTTAAGACTATGGACTAGAAGAAGACTCTAAGGCATGTAACACTGCCGTCCTGGGGGGTCACACCTTGGGCACCTCTCACCAGAACAACCTGCAGGGGATCCAGCACTTCTCTGCTCCAGTCCTTGCTGAACCACACAATGGCAGTGAAGTGGTCAAGGACCTTGGCTTGCCTTAGCCTGTGCACAGACTTGGGCAATGTTCCACACCCAGACCTTAAGTAAATAGTTACCCAAGTCAAAAACATATCTGCAAGGGAGACATGCAATAGCGATAGTTCAGACAAGGAGAGCGAGCAAGCACTGGGAAAGCAAGTAAACAGGGAAGTAGAAAGCTGGAAGGCATATGGGTTTTGTGTGCTTGTTCTTTAACTCAGATATCTCGAACCCTCCAACATCTTAACTTGGGAATTCCCCTTTGTGAAGGAGAACTTCAGAGTACATAAATAAATGGAAATTTATATGGAAATAAACATCCAAATATACATGAGGGAGGGAGGGGAGAGAAAGGAATGATTCATTATTATGGCTTACACATCATTATGCATTCATAAATTCCAAGGTAATATATTTTTCTTCATTGCTTGGATAATAAATCATCATTCGATTACAAAAGGGGAGTACCTGGATGGAACAGCAGCCTTTCTGAAAAATACTCCTGGCAGATGAATGACAGGAAAATTTATGGAGAATTCAGTTGCCTGACTGTCCTGCCTCCAGGAGAGAAGACTGTGCCAATATCTAAACCTTTCCTGACAATTCACACAGAAGACACTATCCTTGATGGAGCGAGGTTTTTAGACCTCCCTTGGCTTGATTTCCATTATCCTTCTTTTGGCAGCCTGCAGAATGTTTAATAGCAGTAGAAAAGGGTTAGAAAAGAGCCATCCAAGTTGCTACTGAGTCTGTGCTAGCAGGCCTGTCTCTAGGATCTATGAAAAATATACTACTGTGTTCCCCACTTAGCTGGAGTTGTTCAATCAATCAAAGAGATCCTTCAAGGGTCACTGGTATTTGTAAGAGCAAAGAGTTTTCAAGAACAAAAAATGACCATACAGTCTACCAACTGCTTGCTGTTTTCTAGATTATCTTCATTTCATTTCCCAGCCTTTTTTTTTAGGCCAATTCTTAATTTCTTTCCCCTTTTATAAACAAAGCTATTTGGCTTTTCTTTTCAGCTAGTGCCTTTCTTCATTTTTCTCCCATTAGACTCACAGCAAGGGGTAGGTTTGAAAATCTGGTCAGCCAGGCAAAGTGTCCCAAGAGAGGGGGTGGGCAGCTGAAGCAAAAGGAATGGCAGAAGGCTGCCATGTGCACCGCCAATCCTTGCTGCAATAAGGGCAGACAACTGGGGGTCAAGCCCCAGCTTTTCCTTTTGCACTCGCTTCTGAAAGGAAATTGCCATCTCCTTTTAGAAGCAGCCAAAGGGAACCAACATCCCACCAAGCTTGGGGTCTCACTTTGGCAAAGGGTAACCCACCCCTTGCAGAGCTCAATGCTTCTGGTGGAAGACCATCACCGAGCATTTCTTCCAATAGAAGCAAGCCTTAGAAACATGCAGGTTTTAATCTGGGAATAGCCTGTTCTAAACTGAAGGACAAATTACATCCCTGCACTGAGCTTTGTGGTTTTGCACTGCTCAGCTGTCAAAAACCACACATGCAGAGTCTGACTCAGAAGAGGCCTTTTTGTCTAGGAGAGCCAACTAAGATCATCAGGAGAAGGGCTGGGATCTCCATCAGCTAAGATTAGACACCTACCTCTGAGCTAGACATGGAGAGCGTCCCTTCACAGGTGGCAGAGAGAAGCAGTGCATCCCACCTGCTCCTAGTTCAGACATCTGAAACAGATGAATCATGCGCTAGAAATGCCTAGTTCTTAGCAGTGATTATAAAGAAAGTCTGGACGAGTAGCTCTTCTGCTGCCACCAGAAGTAGAAGGAATTGAATGCATTACTTGGAAAGCAGAAAGAGAAGGCTTTATTTCCTGCTGGTTTCCAGTTTCAGGTGGCACTACAGAGAGAACAAAGCCAGTGTGGTGTCCTGAATTTCTGTATGGGAGGTGTTTTATCTCCTACTCTCAGTGCCCAGATTTCAATGGCTGCACAAGTTATAATACTGTGAAAAATCAAGCTCAAACTTCCTTCCAAATTGCATTCCTATTGGGCACTAGCCAGCACTATCCCTCCAAAACATTAAAGACCCCCAAAGGCACCCTACACAAAGGAATCTGAGATGTTTTCCAGGGGAATCTTCCAAGAATACCAATCGTAAAATATAGTTTGTCATTTGTTAAAAGGGAAGACATTTGGGCAATGAATGCAATAGAGTAACTCCATCAATAACATGAGCACAAAGCTCTGATGGGTCACATTAGTCTTAGAAAATTCTCAGTCTTCCAGTCATGCTGCCATATGGAGAGATGCTCTCCAGGGCCCATTTTACTCACCAACTCTTGCAGTACTTGCCCCAAAAGTTTAAAAGCCCTAATTATACTGGGACATGAGAGAATGATACGGATTTATGCCAGCTTAAAATCTCTTATCAAACCCCTATTCACTGAGGTGCATTTGGTGTTCTTGAATTCCCTGGACTGTTTGCACCAGTGAGGCTAGCAGGGCTGGGAAGACAAATAGGGTCTTAGCCTTTAGCACTCTGTACTGGGTACAGACCTTAAAATTTGCATTCCCTGGGTGCCAAACAGCATTTTGCATCCACTTTGGCCTTCCTGCAATTGCATATAGCTCAAGGATATATATTTCCCCTGCCCTCATCCCCAGATGAAATCTATTCTGTGGAATAAACAAACTTTTTACACATCTCTCCATTACCGTATCATTTGACAGGATTAAGATGCAAGTGTGCTTCACACCTGATGCAGAAAAGTATCTGCTTTGAGTTTTCACCCGGCCATGATTTGTCAGTAGACAGAAATCTCATCTCTGAAGCCCTGGGGCCTCAGCTAAACACAGTAATGTAACAGATTTTATTAGCAGTTTCAGAAAGGTAATCTAACACTAGATTAGCATTAAATGGTCCAGCAAAGTAGACACATGAAGGCATCTGTAAACATACTCCAGTGCATTTGATAGCAAGAATATCTGTTCCTTAGGCAAAGAGACAGTATTTTATTTAGATGCTTTGAGGCACTGATTTGCTTTCTATACAAACTACTGAGTGATTAATGTCTTGGTGAGCTCTTTTCCTCATCAGAGATAAAATGACTTGAAATATCATATGACTTGCTAATAGATGATTAGATAAAGCTAAATTGTAAAATGATCATTGTGCTTTGGTCTCTTGCCGAATACATGGATTCCCTAATACGAGAAATGTGATCAGGAAATAATCTGCTAAGAAGGCAACCTGAATCCCCTTCGGGGAACAGGCTGCAAGAGCACAGCAGTGAGGATGACATATTAGCATTTCAAGAAGAGCCTGAAATCAGTACAGAGAATGCCACTGAGGAATAGCTAAAATTGCTTTATCTTTATCTGCTAATATTTCTGAGAAAATTGCAATATTGGGAAATTGCAGAAAGACCAAACACCTTGCTTATATTGAATTGGATCTGCAACTATGCTGGACCTATTCAGAGCCTACAGCATGTGATATTCTCCAATTAAAAGTAGGAATTTCAGTCCAGGATAGGATTCCTCTGTCAATGCTACTGATACGTTTTAGGGTAAACAGAGACACTGAGGTCATTATTTTTAGAAGCAGGCAGCATGTTTTAATGACTCACCAGAGACTCCTTACAGCAGCATAATTTACTAAAGATGGGGTTTCCATCACTTGCCTATCATCTCTTTGAGGGACTAAATATCCTCAGAAACATTGTCAAAAAATGCCCAAAGTTGGTGTTTTGTTTTTTGGGTTTTTTTGCTTGCTTGTTTTTTTAAATGTGCAATATATATCCTTCGTGTGATACCTCAAAAGTTTCCTCCTTGAAAACAGATCAAACAATTACAGAGCTCTGCATTTGGTTTTCATAATAATGAGGAGTTGTAGGGACTTTATATATAGGATAAAATACTGCATAATAGAGAGTTTTAGGGCAGTAAACAAAAGAGCTTAAGCAACTTTCTAACAAGCTTGAATGGTTTATAGCTTCTTGGGCTCTTAAGAACTATTTGAAACTCCGATGACTTTCTGGTCTAGGCACAGTTAATAAAACTTGAATTTCTAATCTTAGGTTTTCCCCAAATGGAAGCTTTAACTAATCAAAACATCCAGTTGATATACCAAAGCAAGTACTATTGAGTGCTCCAAATACCTGCACAATAACAGACAGGCTAAAGTTACACAGAGCAATCTGAAAAATGCATCAAAAGCATGTACCAAACTGTTCTTATTTCAGTTCTAAGTGAAAGATATGTTCTAGTCACCTGGCATATGAATAAGTCTCTTGGATGTCATACAAGAAACGAAATGATCAAATACACCCATGCTGTCTTTTATGCAGAAACAAACATTAAGGAAGGATTACTTTGGGGAAAAAAATGAAAGCTTGCCAATAGTTCTAAAGTTATTTGCTGTATTTTATATCACGGCACTGCCTTACGTCCCAGTGCAAATCTTTGAGTGAGCTATGGCATAAGCACATGGTGAGATATGGGGCCTGCAACAGGCTCCCAGTTGAACAGACAAGACAGAGGATGACTTCATGTGGAGCTACTGACCCACTCCCGGGCACCACCAGGGAACGAGCATTGGTAGAGCATCAGCCCGGTGCTTCCCCAGCCTGCCTTCACCCCCTGGCTCGGCTCTCAGCACCTCCTTCAAGCACACTGTCCACGCATGTTGGCAAAGCACCCTGCACAGCACTGCATCCCACTGAAACAATTATTTTCTAACTTACAGTGGACTTGGGCCCTCGCCAAAGCCCTCCTATAAAAAAAGGCTGCTTAAAAATCTCCCAACATCCTACCTTATTGCGTATGCAATAGTTCTCCCTCTGTCATACGGTACATACCTCTTTCTACACAAACAATGATTTATTATTTTAGCAATAGAAAGCTGCAATAATAGGCCAATGAAAATAGCTAAAATTGTAGCCAGTTTGCCTAGCAATTATACATGTGACAGTTTTATTTATCTGCTAGTTCAGCAGCTTAATTTACATCCCCACTTAATGGTTAATTGTGGGAGTGCACTTTACTGTAACAACAGCAGGGGAGAGCAAAGGCTGGACCAAGTATCTTGAAAGAAGAAGTCCCTTTTAATAAATACCTCTGCAATTAATTATGGAAACCAAAACAGCCAGCAGCAAGCAAGAACAGTGGAAAGAGGGAAAACATCACAGTATTTACATGTCGAAATAAAATGTCAGTCTGGTAAGATGTAGATGATGCAGATGACATACAAATTATACTGTCATCCAGCTCCTACTCTGACTCCAACAGGAGGTATGAGGATGCAGCACACATTCTGTAATACCAGTATCTATATTTAAATGTTTTAAAGCTGGCTGAAAAATCCAGGGGGAGAGTTGGTATTTTTTCTTTTTCTTTGTACTTTGGTTTTTGCTCCTTACGGTTCAACTGGGTTTTAAAGATTTTTCTCTTTAATTGTAAGGGTAGAAAAATTGCTTAAAACAAAACAAAAAACCCAACCCCCCAAGCAAGCAAACAAATCACCCCCCACCCCCCCCCCCCCCCGACAGAAACGAAGCAAATATTCACAGGAATTTAGGTGAAGGAGATTTAAAACAATTACTATGAGAAGGCTGATGAAAATTAATTGGAAGACATGGCAGCACTGTTTCTGCATCAGTACAGTAGAATTTTTCAATGTCCATAGTTAAAATGATGATTTACAACTCTGCAGTGAAGAAAATTTACACACGGACCAAAACTTTGGTAAGGTTTAGATCAGGTCAGGGATTTCCTGATCACATTTTGCTTTTATCAGAAAATGCTGATTCATTGAAATTGCATCTGTTATTTACCACTAAAAGTTTGAACAGTGTTTCTTGTTGTCTGGATTCCTCAGGTCCTGAATGAAATATCTGGTCAAAACCAGAGAGGTGCAGAGCAGAAGCAGCAGCTAAAAGCATTTACTTGCTACGTAGGAGACCAAGATACGGAGCCTGGGCTGACCCAGGCAGGTAGGAAACTTGAATTTCCTTGTGTAACATTCAGGCAAAGGACTCTGATCGCACGACTGCTGCGATGTCTTGCTCAGGGTCTAAGTAAAAAAAGCACAATGTCCCGCTTGCTCTCTGCATGCAGAATTAAAGGATTTCCAAAAATCTTTGGAAGTCAAAGAATGGAAAAACAGCCCCTCATGTGGTGGTCTTGTGCAGGGATGGCCCAAAAGCCACCAAAGGCAGTGGCAGACTTATTTTTCCAGTAACTTCAGCAAGTCAAAGATGGAGGTCTCTGTTACTTTTTTTTTTATTATTAGCAGCCATAGTTCCCGTTTCAGGTGTGCATCCAGTACCAAGCATTAGCTCCTTGTATAGTTTTTTTTGACTGTAGATACCTCATGTGCCATGGCTCATAAAACATGAGGCAGTGCTAAGATGTGCTTCAAACAAGCCAGACCATTGGCAGCCCAAAGGTGACATCTTTTGGAATGTGGATGATGAACCACAAGTTTAAAACAAGCACTGAAAATATTTCCCCTCCTATTTTACTGACCCTTGCATCCTACACAACAATAAATAGTGTGTGCTTCTGCATGCATGTGGGTGGCTATGGTTCCCCTTCTTCAAGTAGGAATGATGTTGCACAAGGACATCAGGTTCATTCTCATCACACCAGAAATTCACACAGAACTGATGAGATCTGCTTCTCATTAGTGGTGCCTGTCTGTATCCCATGTTGTTTCAACCGAGGGGACTTTGAGAAACTTGGGGAGGGGGCTGAAAGAAACCACACAAAGTTCAACAAGCAGAAGTACAATCTTGTGCAGCTGGGCTGAAATAACCTCACGCATCATCACTACTGGCTGAGTAGTTGCCCTGCTGAAAAGCAGCTGGTGTTGTGGCAGACGCAAAGTTGCACAGGAGCCAGTGGTGCGTTCCCATCGTAGGCAAGGCAAACTGCCTACTGGGATGCCTGAGAAGATCCTGGCTAGGAGACCAAGGGAAACAATAATCATCCTTTGTGTGGTGCCTCTGCTGGCAAGGCTGCAACTGTGATGCTGTGCCCAGTTTTGGATCCCCAGAAACTAGAAAATCCAGGGGAGGACAACCAGGGATAACCAACCAACTCAGGGTTTGGGGTACAAGACCTACAAAGAGACCTTGAGGGAACTGGGCTTGTTTAGCCTGACAGAGGAGCCTAGAGCTACTTGAAAGGAGTTATGACGATAGCAGAACCAAACTCTTCCTGGTAGTGGCAGATAGTGAAAGACAGGATGGTGGCCACAAGATGTGGCTTAGGAGGTAAAGATTGGACACTAGAAAAAGCTGGTTCACCGAGACAGCAGTGCAGTCCAGAAATAGGTACCTGGAGATGTGGTGGAAAGTGCATCCTTGGAGATTTCTAAGAGCTGGCTGGAGAAAGCTAGGGCTGGCTTGGTCTAGTGTTGGTGACTGTCCTGCTCCAAGCAGGAGGTTGGACTAGAGACCCTGCAGAGAGCTCCCCCAGGTCCTGTCATTCTGTGACCTCTTGTTTTTTTATAAGACATTAACAGTCAAACACTGTGGAGATAAATTGTACACTGAAACTAAATCATCTGAGAGAGTAAGAAACATGTTTAAGTTATTTCATGAATATGAAATACCCTGATGCAATCTAGACACCTGATCACACTTTTGGGGCTTATCAGACTTTACATATTACTGAGAGACAATTTTAAAAAGAGACACAGAAATAGGGTCTTGAGGGGTGGCCTGGCACAACCAAACAGCAGTAGCAATGACTGTAGTGGAAAGCCCAACAGCTGTTTCTGAAGAAAAGACAAATATTTGTCCATGACACTGGAGACGGGACAGTGCAGGTACCCATCTGGAAGTTGTAGCACAAAAGTCAGATCCACCTCTTCTTGGGAAGAGGAAAAACAGAAGCACAAAATGTTTTTATTTCATGATCCAAAACACATGGTCTTCCAGTGTTACCCATGCTATTCCGACTCTGTACTAAGGATAACTGTTGCTAGACAGTATATATCCTTTTCTAAATGATTCACAATCTCTCTTGAGATATGCTGTAATTACTGTAACTGTACAAAAAGATATAATTTTCTACCTTACAAGAACAACGTTCAAGTTGAGATAAACATTTACAGAAAAGATTGAAATCAGAGGGCCCAAATCCTCTCTCATAGCCGGGTTTGACAGACATCATGTGAGATAAGATCATAGAGAACAGAATTGTCGGAGGAATTTTGTCAACCAACTGGAAATTAATTCCATCTGAGATCATTCTAATTAGTTAGCTGTTTTAACAGTAAAACGTTAAACATTTTGGGAGGAAGCCGGGTATTTAAAAACAAAAATTTAATTTATTTAGTCTATATAGACTTGCTCAGCTGTAAATCACTGATGCATCAGATAATACTTTGCATTTTTCCTTGGGGGGGGAGGGGGGGGAAATCACACCAAGTAGAAAATATCATTTTTTTGTGTGTTATCAGGGGTAGCAGAGGCAGCTGGCTCGCTCTTTCTAATCCTTACTAACACAACTGCATAATCACCTCACTGAGCACTGAACCTCAGCTCCAAGGGCTCTGTCTTCTGTTGTTAGTTTCTAAAAGCACAGGGAAGATCCTCCCCAAGTGGGATTTGCATCACTAATTATTATGGAATAATTAGGAACAACAGATGCCAACTTTTGAACTCACTGAGCCTGGTAAAATTCCCAGGGGCTCAGAGTTTTGGAAATGCTGAAATTTTTCTATTCATTCGTGTGGGAGCTGGATTGCTGTCACTAAGAACCATGTGATGGTATCAGGATTACAGTGACCCACCACTGTAACTAGAGTTACACTGACCCATCTAAGTACTCAGAGTTAATGCATCTCTCCTAGTGGTTTTTAGACAGGTTCTATAATTTAATATTTTAATGGAGACTACTCATGAGTCAATAATAGGGCTTTCACAGCATTATAAATGACATAGTATTCTTCTAAAATAAAAATTTGCATTGTAAGTGAGAGATTTTATTTTTTTCCCCAGTGTAGACAGACAGTAATGGAAGGTTTTTAAAAAGAACAAGACTCTTTTGTAAGTTAAGGAAGACCTGCCTACAGTGAGTTTTGCTATACTCGGGAATATTATACTACATTAAGTACAATGTACATTTGTCTTACAAACAGGAATTGCCTTTAAAGTTTTCAGGAGTTGCCTTGGAATATTTAATTAAAGAAAAATTTTTCATCTGAGCCTAGAAATTCAAGTCAGCGTTGCTTCCACTACAAGCCATTGACTAAACCCCACTTGCCTATGACGCCAGCTGAGAGTGACATGCTTTGCTCAGATACAGCTAACTTGAGCTGGAAAATGCTAAGAAAAACAAGAATTGAGCTTCTTTATGCTCAATTATTTGCTCAGGTTTTCATTTGGGGGCGGCAGGGGGGGGAGGGAAGAGAGGCAGAAGCTTCGCTGGGACACCCAGTGCCTACACCACTGCCAGCAGCCACGGTTATGCACTGGGCACCATCATACATGTTAAAAGGACTTTCAGCAGTGACACTTTCTGAAGTTGGCCACCAACTGGCTGCTTGGCTAAAGGTGTTTAATAAACATTAGAAGGGACTAGGCTAAAGATAGATCTCAGCCTCTGTGCAGCTTTGGGGACAACACTTAAAGGCAGCTCCAGAAAGTCCAAATCAGCTGTCAGCACCAGCAGAGATCACCAATACCTACATGAAAGGAGGATTACTATGATTTAGACTGAATTCCAGTTTGGGCAAAATCTGAAGGGCTCCCCAGCAGCAAAACATACAAAAAACCTACAAAACCCAAGTACATTGGCCTGAAACCCGGTAAGATTGCTCCATCCTTCAGCAGTAAAACTGTTCATGAAAGTTCATGGAAAACTAATACAACAAAGTGCAGGAGAAGGTTGTTCTGGGGAGTGTTCACTCAGTCTGATGATGCTTTCCTTTAGGCTACTTCCATTGTCAATTGGCAGAAATCAGCTTCTTTCTGAAAATGAATCACAGCCCCAAATTGCCTTCTGGAGGTTCTGCTTTCTACAGGTTACACTACAGTCTGAAGAGGTTTTCTAAGCCAGTCACAAAGTGGCTGTAAAAGAGGGCCAAGCAAACATCTGTACACTTGCAATGAAGCCACAGACCCTCTGAAATCAATTTGTCATTGATTAAAAGGGGACCTGTGCCTCTGGGATGTCTGAATCAGTAACTCCTGCGCTGCTCCAGGGTTGCTGCAAGGCTGCATCACTTAGCTCTTTGGGTTACCAGGCTCTTACAAATTAATATTATGGCTTCTTTGTAATAACTACAGAGCAATTACGAAACTAACAGCAAAATCTATACAAGGCCAACCCTGATCCTATCTGGGAAACTAACTCCTACCAGCCCCATCCCAATAGCACCTGGGGAACTCCAGACATGTCCAACTCTATCCCTAACCCAAAACCCTGTGCTGCTCCTAGCCCTAGTTTTACCCTCACCCACAACACACATGTGTCTTTAGCACATCCTTTCTCCCCATAAACCTACCGAAGCAGCTGCCTCAACATCCTCATCCTTTACCTGTCCAGGATCCCACTTCTGGCCCCAAATATAGCAGGCAGGGTTCTGATCCCAGCTTGGTCTCTGGGCTCCATTTGTTGCAGAGACCTAAATAAAACAATATTTTGCAGAAATACCCCATTTCCGTGCCTAACAACCACTTATTGGGTGGGCTAAGCCATGATTATGATCACAATCAAGTGAGATAACAGAGTCTGTGAAGCTAATTTAAATTATCGGGATCAAATGCTGTAACTCCCATTTTAAAATGCACAGTTTCTGCCTGGTTTTTATATGCAATTAATCTATGAACAAATAACAATTATCCAAACATTAATGTTTATCACTCTCTAAAGTAGTGTTTAGACATTTGTGAACCTCAAAAGAGTTTTCAGTGCCACCTCTAAATCACAAGTTCAGATTAAAATGATATGGTTCTAGCTGCATCTGTATTCCCCCTCTATGCAGAGGCTGTAGGAACAATTGGTTTTCTGGTTCAACAGGTGAACCAAAAAATACAGAGTGAAAATAAAAAAAATTAAACAAACAGTCCTGGATCAAAATTTCTTTTTTTCTCTGCAGAACAAAATCCCCCCACCAAATCATTTCACTAGACATTCCATTTGCTCTGAAATTAAATGTTTTGTTCCACA
The DNA here is from genome assembly GCF_000687285.1 of Phaethon lepturus. Taxonomy (NCBI): domain Eukaryota; kingdom Metazoa; phylum Chordata; class Aves; order Phaethontiformes; family Phaethontidae; genus Phaethon; species Phaethon lepturus. Next base: position 85,827 of record NW_010520019.1, read on the forward strand.
TGTTTGTGTGAAAAGGAAAGGAAATACTAACTTTATTAAAGCAGATCAGGGGAACCTTCTGCCTGATTTAAGGCTGGGAGTCTGCCTTTTATCTGAGTGTTTAAACCTCTGTGTGGATGACAGCACTCTTCTGCAAGAGGCTGCTTGCAGAGGGTCTTCTCCACCACCTACAGCCACCACCCTGCTCAATTCAACAGCAAAACTCACGGAGAGAGGGCATGAGAAAGACTCCCTGCAATGGTGAATAGGATACTTCACTAGGAGCTTGTGCACCAACTGCAGCAAACGCCCACTGATTTACTGAAGAAACACCAGAGAGACAGGCTGAGGACACCTTGCCCTAGGAAAATAAATTCTTCTGGTAGTGACAGCAAAAGGAGAATTTAAGCCAAGCTAGAAACAACCCTGAGACTTGCTAAGGCTGGGTCAACCTGCTAACTTCTAAACTTCACAGCAGGATATTTGCTCTAGTAGAAGTTTGAGCATCTAGTTCAAAGAACATTAAACTCAACTTCAGGGTGGCTGAAACTGCACTTAACATTTGCCCCAAACTATGGCTGCCTACCTCTCTTAAACACGCAGTCACAAATTATCAACTGAAAGTGCTGCTTCTTGGGGAAAC
>NW_010520019.1:86470-96391 GCF_000687285.1 Phaethon lepturus
TGAAAATCAATAGTAAAAAAACCAAAACATGGGAGAGGCAATGTCTAGGGAATGTGGAAACACAGGCACGTGTAGCCAGGACCTCGTGAATGGAAGTGGTCTTGGGGAACACGCACGTGAGCTGCCGACAGCTCCCTGCAAGGCTCGTATTTCCCAGGAAATTTTAGTCACAGCTCTGCCACTGGTGTTATAATGACTTCAGTCCTCAACTGTAGCCACACAGCTTGGACAGTATGTTTTCCCTTGGTGGAAGAATAAAATAAAAAAAAAAAAACCTCCCTTAAGGATTGCCATTACATAAACACCAGTTAATGCCTCTTTTTTCTTCTGGCCTCTTTTACTGCCTTATTGCTTGCCACTTTTTCACTGCCTGTGATATACTTGTTTCAGTCCAGGGACAGACCTTGGTTTACCAGACTGTATTACAAGTTATATGTGCTTTTCTCTTATAGCGAAGGTTGATCTTTATAGGAGCTGAACACACATAAAAGTGATCACAGCTAACAGTCAGTCACCCTGATTGCCACAAATTTAATACTGGCCCTCAAAAAAGTTTTGAAACCTCAGCTCTTAGCTTCACTGGATTAGGAAATTACGTTTTCATTAAAAAGTAGTTTCTCACATCCATGATGATGAAGGAAAACTTAGAAGTCTAATTATCTCATATCCCAAGAACCCGTTCTTCCATCAAAAGGCAGTGAAACTAACATCAAGTTACATCTTTAAATGTTCACAGCACTCGCCAACTAATGACTTCCGTGTACTGGCAGAGAGCACAATATCACCACTCTGAATTTCTCTTAGGAGATGGTAAGACAGAGTCCTTGTCTCCTTCTGATGATTCAAACCTCTCACATGGAGAAAGTCTTCTGAATTCCCAAAGTCCTCATGTAAAGCTCAGAAAAAAAATCAGGACCTCAGACTTTTTTTTTTTCTCCTCATTTCTTCTCCTGCATAAGCACTCATTTTAGAAGCTCTGCTGTTGTTTCCACTGCCTGTTTCACCAGCAGCTGAAGATAACCTTTTGATAACGTTTGCAACTCACACACTAATGTACCATCTATCTCTCATTATATCTCCTCACGGCATGTTTTTCTATTCACAGCTATTATTCAGATTATTCTGTCTTGTTTTACCAGCTCTCTCTGTGCATACAAACAAACTGAAGAAATTAGCAATGCAGAATTCAGAGAGGTGTTTTGAAACTCTTATCTCGGTCTCCTCCAGGCAGAGTTCCCCCCCAAGATTTGCCTACCATTAAGAATGTCTTATGGCATTATGCAGTGTATAAAGGTGCACCGGGAAACTGTGAGCACTGCCTTTATTTTCCATTGTTACTGTCCCTTCAGTAGTAAGAATTTAGAGGACACGTCCAGTCAGTTCCTGACATGCTGACAATTTACAATTGTTCATCTGAACCACAAAATAGCACAACATTTTGAAGGTGCTTTTGTTTTGTGCGATATGAACTTCACTTCATGATATTTTTTCATAGTGTGCTGTCAAAAATCCATTTTCCAGGACACTGACACTTCAGTGATAATTGTGGTCCAGTATTTTTCCAGAAAAATTATTTAGAAAAGTTCATTTTTGATTAAAAAAATAAATCAGAAAAACATTGGCTATAATTCCTCTCTATATACAGCATTTAGGTCAACAACTAAACTTGCCTGGCATCTTGGGAGGCAGTGCTTAAATTCCTATTCACTGTAAATTGCATAAGATGAGTAAAAGTTATTATTACATATACGTGAATTTAGAAATAACATTAATTAATTTAGAAATAGCATATTACTTACTAATATATAAATAACCATTAAGTCATATCAAGCAGTGCACATCTTAATGAAAAGAAAACAAAACAAACCAACCCCATTAAACAAATACACATTTCACAGAAAGTTCAGTTTGCTCCATAAGATGGGCTCCTCTTGAAGCATTTTAAAGGAAACTCAAACCAATACTACATAACCTCAAGAGTGAAGGGCAACCAGACTTCTCTCCCTGTGTCAAATTCTGCACATCTCTGGTAATGTCTCACATCCAAACTAAAAGCGAACAACCTTTTTTTCACTCTACAGCGTTCATAATGTCGTAAGATCAAAGCAGTCCATGTTCTCAGCTCACTACCTTCTGATTTCTTTTCTGGCTCTAAGAAGAACTTTAGAAGCCCAAGCTCAGCAATGTGCTTTAGAGGAATGACCGAACTCTTTCCAACAACCACACCACACAAGCCAGGATCCATCTTTTGTCACCTCCCAAGTCCCATTAATCTGAAACTGATCCTATCACAAACTCATGGACAGGAGCTTTGCTGAAGTGTGTCAGGATGAACACCTGTATGTGATTTGATGCAGGCTTGCGTGTGTGTCTGAGCCTGTACCTGCTTAAGTTGAGCAGATAAACCCCCTGGATGACATGATGACTGAGACATGCCCCTGTGCTCAAGGGAGGTGAATGCTGCTTCTGCAACAGTGAGCAGCAACCTCATCCAGGCCAGCAAACTCTCTCAGGCTGGAAGCAAAGCAGCAGCTAAAGCAAGCAGCTTGGATGCTTCCTTTTGTCTCATCCCACCAAAGCTGTAAGATATTCCTGAAGTGTCCTGCTGTTTGGGATTGCCAGGTAGAACAGAGACAAACTCCCCTGCAGCTGCTCCCTCCCTTTCCCAGGAACCTCCTGCCCTGGCATCAGGGGGTAAAAATGAGCAAAAGGAAGAGTTTTCACCACTTTGCCCCTTTTCAGGTCAAGTTCAATGCAGAAAACCCATCTGAACACCATGACATATACTAATACTTTTTTGTAAAAAAAACAAAACAAAACAAAACAAAAAAACCACAACAAAACCCCACAATTTTTTGTGAAAAAGCCTACTACTAATGCTTATTTATTACATTCATGTGTCTCCTCCCTTTTTGACAGGTCCATAAAACTGATAATCGATACACTCATTAAATAGCTGTGCTTCTGACCCAAATAAAATATACAAATAAAATATATATGCAATAAAATCTAAATCATCATATCGTTCTGATAAATGATGACGATCTAGGCTGTAAAATGATTCCACCCCTCTCCATCTCCCAGAATCCTACATATTGATATCCATTATCCCGCAGGAACATGAGCAGAGTGGAAAGTTGTACAACAAAGAAGCAGCATCTTGCTCAATATTTCCAATGAAAATCATTGGTAGAAAATAATAAAACATATAACTGTAGTGTGAATTTACAGACCTGGATATGTTCTTTTATAGAAAATGATAGCTACAGATGAAGAGATAAATCTCTCTCCAGATCCAAAAACAAAAGCATTGTTAGTTTTATTCCCACAAGATCGATACCAATCATGCACTGTAGCAAACCAGGAACAGTTGATAACAGTCAGGAGGTGCTAGATTCAATTCTGCTTTAGTGACAGGGCTGGTAAGTCAATAACTTCAAAAGGCAGTTTAAAAAAAAAAAAAATCTGATTTTTAGAGAGGTATATAATAGGAACCCATTTGTAAGTCAACATTTTAAGCAGATATAAAAACAGAGCACCGCCCTAGTTACCCTTCAAAGGATATTTTCACTTGGGTTTAGCTTAGAGCCATGAGAGAAAACCTGCGTCTATGCTAGCATTGTTGGCATCTTTTTACCAGTTGCTGACATCCAAAATTTCTACCAAACCAGGAATATCCCAAAGCATTAAAATGAAAATTCTCCGAGGCAGGCACGTTTCTGCAGATATGACGTGGGCCAGTGTGGGGCAACCCTATCCTCAGATGAGCAGCTCAAAGCCCGTCATGGACTGGTTTGTCAGGCATGGGCAGGGTTCTGCTGCCCTAACTGCAGCTATGCCTGTTTGTGCTTGCTGTGGAGATCCTGGGGATCACCCTAAGCGCCAAAGCTACAGCTTTTCTCATGTAGTGCTTTAGAGGACTGCATTAGGAATTTCACATGTGCACAGAATGAAACGGCCCTTGCACACCAACACCTGCATCTACCATTCCTTAGTGGAAGTCTCCCTGAAGTTGAAAGGCGGCCTTCGCCACTGGTGCCCGTCTGCTTGCTGGAAGGTTTTTTTGCTGAACTGGGTGAGAAACATCTCTGTGTACTCTGACTCTTTTGCCAATTCCATTTACTTTCACAAAAGCTAGCCACTGCCTCTGTGCAGTAGCTATGATAGGAAGCAAGCATGGCAGGAGGGCTACAAGCTGTTGTAGTACCAGATTCCTCAATATTGAGTATTTTTGAATGCCCCAGTGTCCTGGTTTCAGCCAGAGTAGAGTTAATTTTCTTCACAGAAGCTAGCATGAGGCTATGTTTTGGATTTGGGACGAGAAAAGGTTGATAACGTGCTGATGTTTTGAGTTGTTGCTAAGTAGTCAAGGACAGTCCAGCTTCTCATGCTGGCCTGCTAACAAGACTACTGAGAGTGCACGGGAAGCTGGGAAGGGGACACAGCCAGGACAGCTGACCCAGGCTGGCCAAAGAGATATTCCATACCATATAACATCATGCTCAGTATATAAAGCTGGGACAGAGAAGGAGGAGGGGGTGGAGGGACATTTGGAGTGATGGTGCCTATCTTCCCAAGAAACCATTACATGTGATGGAGCACTGCTTCCCTGGAGAAGGCTGAACTCCTGCCTGCCCATGGGGAGTAGTGAATGAATTCCTTGTTTTGCTTTGCTTGTGTGCATGGTGTTTGCTTTACTTATTATCTCAAACCCTGAATTACCTCACTCTTACTCTTCCAATTCTCTCCCCTGTCCCACCATGGGGGAGTGAGCGAGCAGCTGCGTGGGGCTTAGTTGCTGGCTGGGGCTAAACCACAACACCCAGAAAAAAAGAAAGGACGGTGAGGAGGCAATGGAAAGCTGAGAATTTTGTGGTTGCTGTTCCCACACTAGATTTCTACAAATTTACATGTACACACTGAGCATAGAAAGACCTGGCTCTGGGTCATGTACAAAGGAAGATGAAACGAGTGAGATTAATGTCAGAAGAGTGGCAGAACTAAAGGCACCAGCAACCCTAAATACTTATTTCCACATGCTCAAGTTTCTGAATGTCTTTCATCCGTTACCTTCCCTCTGTATCTCTGGATTCTAATACTCAGAAATTCTCAAAAATAAGACAGCGAAAGTATTTGAAAGGCTTAAGTAACTAAAAAGTATTCTGATTCTTGACCCCACACAACTGTAGGCAATGTTCACCGATTACTACTGTTACTCAAAATTTTCCCACTATATGATGATGTCCCTATTTGGTTATTAGCTCTGTCAGTCTGAAGTCTTCTGTGAGAGGTGTTGTACAAGGCAGCCTTTTCGTTTGGAGGAAGAAAGGGGATTTCAGTTTTAAAGATTTAGCTATTTCCAAATTAAGTGGGGTGGGGGTAGAACATGAAGCTGTTTTAAGGATTAAAAAAAAAATAGTAATTATTCTGGAGATGGTTCTTTTCCCAACAGAAAATTCTGTCATCACCATACCAAAGAACATGGATCTGATATCCTGTAAACACCTGCTGTGGCAGGGACACACAGCTTAACCGCCCACCTAAATTTGGCAAAGATATATGAAGTCTTTGAAATAAAGCACAGTTATTTAAGAGCAACCTAACTTGTAATTCCTGACCAACTCTAATAAAAAAACCCAAACAACTGGCTACATAAGGGACCCATGTCCAACAGAAATGTTTAAAATAATTTGATGCTACCCATATTGTAACATGAATGATGGTTTTGCTAATTAATCTCATCATGAAGATGTACATGTTTGATTTGATGTACAGCTTCACCTGCTAAAGCTTGCGTACTCTGGGGCACCAAAGCCAGGAACCCAGACTGCGTACATTCCCTCAACCAGTCCTCATGTTGTTGCAATACACAGTCACGAGTATGTGAAACCTGTCTTGCTGTACAATCAGGAGAACTATGTTCAGACCAAAATATTATTTGAGTTTCACCTGACTGCCTTCTGGATTTTGAACCATTCATTGGCTTTCAGGCTTTTCTTCACAGCCCACAGATTTAGTTTCCTTCTGTTCCCAACCTGAGGTTTGAACATTGATCACTTGTCTCCGGGAGATGGGATGCACAAAAAAAAAAAATCTCAGACCTAACCTTGCATGTATGAATGTAGAAAACCACTCTAAAAGTATGTTTAGAAATCAACTATTGATTTTTCAACCAGAAGTTCTGCCATACATGCTGCAGATTACACTTCTCAACATAAAAGTCAGCTCAGTTAAGTTTGTTGGCAGCAGAGACACAAAACTTCCCTTTCAAATATTACAAGTGAAGAGTGCTAACAGAGCTCAAGGAGATGGTGCAATTTCAAACACCCATTCCACACCAGGCAGCTAAACATGAAAAACCCCTCAGCATATGCAGGCAGCAGCTCTCTCCACCTGCAATCACAAAATGGAGTTCCCTACAAATGGCCACAGGACCGTCATCATGAAAGCAGCTTGTCCAGAACTGCTAGGGTGCATACATGATTAGTGATATTGGTGATGAAGCACAGCAGAATCCAAGTGTTTCCATACAGAAGAAATATAAGCAGTGAAATCAGAGATTTGATATGTCTGGGCAGCATTACTTCCCAGTTGCTCGACAAAGTGAACCACTTATGAGGCATGAAATACCCGACTGACCTTGAAGCAAGGTAGCTGAGGATTTATGTACAGGGAGCAACCAAGAACACCTCACCATGGCTGAATTTTATTTTGACTCTTGGGAAATATGGCAGATCCCTCACGTATGATAGCTGCTGTCTGCATTAAACATTGCAAACTGAAAACAAATCGTTTTGCCCGCCATGAAATCCCAGAGAGAGCAATCATAGAAAATAGACCTCCATTTGCTTGTCAGCAATTCGCAATGTCAGCAAGTTTTGAACAAGTCACAGTGTCTCTGTATTACAGCCAGTGTAGGGCAGAAGATGACATAAAAATGGGCTGGAAGACCCAGGGTAAGAGTCCCAGAGGGTGCATGACCACCCCTGGAGAACCAGCCACTGCTGGCTACAGGTTCCCACAGGCTGTGCAGGAACGCCAGAGAACATACACCAATTGCAATGCGCTGGGCAGGGTGCAGCCACGGGAGCTGCAAGCACGAGGTCAAGCAGTGTTCCGCCTTTGCATAATGGGGAAGGTACATCCCTGACACCTCACAAGCCTTCAGGGAAAGCCGTGGAAACTGAACAGTACGTGCAAACAAAGCGACTGCAGCAGTAGGAAAGAGGCAACAACAACAACGTGAGATGCATCACTACCACTATGTCCTTGATGTTGGCATTTCTTTACAAGGAGGGCATTTCTGCCTCGGGAGCCAGGAAACACTACTGACAAAAAAGCTCCCTCCCTTGGTCCCTGCTAGCAGGGTCTTCCTAGGAACAGGCAATAACTCTGCAGCCAGTTTGGTACTTAATTAGTACAGGGAAATGTCAGGGGGGAGAAAAAAAAATAGCTGTACACAGAAGTTGTTGAAAACCTTTTGAAGATAAAGCTCAAAAAGAACAGAAGTCTGCAAAACCACCTGAAGAGGAATAAGGGGAAAGGTTCCTAACAATGAAAAACAACACGGAAATAGCTAACTAAAACCATCCCACAACCAGAACTTTTGAACTATTTACTCCAGCTGCAAGAAGAGCCATTCTGACTGAAGATTACACAGAGCCCACCACAGGGACATGCGACGGGCACATAGCCCAGTAAGGCAGTGCCATCTGCAGGTGTCTGAAAATACTTGAGCCTGTTATTTTTTGAAAGCCAGTAACGCTTTTGAAAGCTGTGGTTGCTGTGACTGAGAAGCACTTCCCCAAGACAGAACGAGGGCTACCCAACAAACAAACTAGATGACATCTTCCGAAGGAAATTAGGACAAATAATAAAAGATCTTTCGGCAACAAAACCAAGAAAAGCGAGATGTCACTACACAAGCAGCATAAGACCTTTCAAAGCATTGAGTTCATTTTGATTTCAGATCATCTCGTAAATCACAACATCACCGTTTAGAGAAGGGAGGATGTAGCACCTGCACAAGAAAAAAAAAAGGGAAAAATATTGTTTTCCGTTGCAGCAGCGAGGATCTGGAACAGCTTCCCAGGGAGGGTCAGAAAAATCTACCTCATCTCCAGGAAAAGCAACTGCAAAACACAGAGCTTGTTTTAACAAAAAGCTTTACTTGTTGACCCAAAACATCTTACCAGGTCCTTTATTTGTATACATGCAATGTTTACATTTGCAGAGCAGATGTAGGAGGGGAAGGCATTTCCTGGAAGGTGGCATATGGTGTTAGTACTGGAAAACAACTGGCACTAAGGGTGCCACTGGGATGAGTAAAACAGTGCATGGAGAAGGAAACATTTACTGATGTTTTTCTTTTCCTGCAGTAACACACAGCTTTAAACTATTGGTCTTCCACTAGTCTTTTGTACCAATTTAATTACCAAACAGTTGTTCAGCCTGCAGTATGTTTAGAGCCTAACCCCAAAAGAACAGGTTTTCTGTTCCTTTCCCAACTTAATTGAAAAATAGAAATGGAGGAAAAGATATCTGCTGCCATGTTGCTACTGGGGAAAAAAAAAAATTCTCATTCCATATTCTCCAGTCTCCTGTCCTGTTCAATTTCACATTTCAGCTTTTCGTTGCTCTTCAGGGAATGTCTGAGATTCAGAGATCTTGGAATGGTGAATCAGGGCAGGGAACAATTTCAGTACACAAATTCACCCAGCTGAGAGCGGCGCCGAGATTGCAGATTGAGCCAGAAGGCTGGAACAATCAGCGTTCTCCAACTGCAAGGACTTGAAAAAGACCTCTCTTAATTGCAGATAAATACATTATGCTCAGTACCACACAGGCTGTCCACCAGCCAGATTACTAAATAACTGATAATGCACCTTGAACCTCTCTTGTCATTCAGAGTTCTGCCCATTCATAAAAGGCAGTACGACTTTTTTTTTTTTTTTTAAAAACTACCTTTGTGCAAAGCAGTTGACTGTTAACTGAAGAACAGGGGCTAAGCTGAAAGACAGCAACGAAACTGGTCTATTGTTGTGCTGTGCAGCAACAACCCACAGTAACACCAGCTTATTAATTCTGGCCTGCAAAGCTCTTTGAAGTTGCAGAAAACCATTGCCTGAAAATGCTATTATTTTATTGAAATCAGCATCTGTTGTTTTCAGTGTGATCTATCCATTGTCACAAAACAGCATTCGAGCATCCCTGCTGCCTGTTTATGAGAGAATCACCACCCCCATGTTAATATTTGTTTACTTCCAATGCCAGAGCAACTGCAGCAGCAAGGGGTCAATACCCTGCCATAACATTTCATCCCATTACTGTTGAATCATGCTAGGAGGCACAAATTACAGTTCCGAGTCCTTGCTGGCCCCACACATCGGTTTGACTAAACGCAGCCTTCTGGAAGCAAATTTCGGTGGGCTGGGAGCAACAAGCTCGACACGCCTTGCTGCATATGCCTCTTGCTTATCTCCACGGGCAATTAATAAGATCTCTCCTGAGTGATGGGTTTTTGATGGGCTGGGAGGACAGGCACTTGAACACTGTACAGTTGCTGATACTTAATTACAGGGCCAGGCTGTCACTTTCACAGCATTGGCACTCAGGTGGAGGATTGGGGGCAGGAGGAAGGTGGGTGCCAGACAGCTGCCTGGGCACCAGCTACTCATTCCCACCACCCCACTGCAACGTGTGCTTCCCCTCCCACGCCACAGTCCCGCTCGCCAGCACAAGGGGAGAGAAAACAACACGTAGGCCGTTCACCCCTCTGTTGACATTGTCTGAAAGGTTGCTAAGCTGTGAAAGCATCCAGGGAGGCTGCTGGGAACCTTTACATTCAGCATCTTTGGGAATCAGACCCAGGTGGACACACATACAACTGCGGTGCTGCCACGTGGCACCGGATTTCTGCTG
>NW_010520019.1:96422-97483 GCF_000687285.1 Phaethon lepturus
GAGAGGAGTTGCAGTATTTTGGGGCAGGAGCTGTTCTTGGCTGTGCCACTCTCCAAGCAGAGGCCCAGGACTCCTGTGTCCTACCACCTCTTCCTCTGTCTCAGCATACAGCAAGGAGGTGACATTTGCTGACGGTCTCTGGGGAGACAGCAACACGTGCTGAGCTTAAGTTCAAGCTTGCGCACATTCTCTCTATCCAGGAATAAGTAAGATGGAAGTGGGGGTTGTTTTCCCGTGTGACTGAGAACCAGCCATAGCCCTGTTTCCCAGTTCTTGTTTTTAATTACCTTTTCCAGCAGCAAAGAGTACATGCTGCCTGAGGTCACTCCAGCCCATTGTCCCCTGAGAAGCACGTGAAACATGACTGACTCACACCTTCTGGTGAGAGAAAAACATCCATAAGTAATGGCTGTTCATTACAAATTTCAGTGTATCGATGCCTGAGACCTCATGCCACAGAGGTTCATGAACAGCCAGCAAGGATGACAGACAAAGAACCTGGCTGGAATTCATTTTTCATGGGTTGAGTAACGTGGACAATATGAAGTTAAAGGTACTGGAAGTTTTCTGTTGGCTCTTTCTGTATTTCTTTAAAATACAATTTGAAAGAAAAAAAGAACGAGTGTGAAATGGAAAAAAAAAAAGCCACACAAATCCCCGAAGCTCTGTGTTAATCGCAAATATTTACCAGCAGCAAGAGGCATCTCCATGCTGATCACACTAGCAGTGGCCATCACATTATCACTGCAAAACATCAGAATTATTATTATTACTACTTTATTTAATTATGTTATTACTGCAGATGCAGAGTGAAATCTTAATACTCTACTGCCCAAAAAGAAGTTGTTGGTTTTGTGACAAGATCACACACATTCTGCTGTGTAAGGAGAATATTGGAGATAAAAAAGAGGGTAGGTAGGTGGGAAGGCAAAGAGGAAGAAGGTGGAACTAAATTAGAATGAGGTTATAATATAGTAATGTCAGAAAATAATTTTTGAGCTATAATACCTCCTCTTATTAAGAGTCCTCAGTATTACTATTTAATCCAGCCTCAGGCAGGC